>NW_010559137.1:0-15822 GCF_000687285.1 Phaethon lepturus
AAAAAATATATTCTTATATAAATAAATTATCATTATGAACTTGTCTTTCAGTTATTCATTTTAGTCGTTCATAGATTACTTTCTATAATGACTTCATCTCGGGAATTTAAAAATAAAAACCATGCAGTATCTATCTTGTTGCCACAGCAGAAGCCTGAATCGATTTGACTGATTTCACTTGAGATATTTTTAAGAGGAATATCTTTGTTTTTATCCTGAAACAGTGAATTTTCTTTAAAGCCCAAGTGGCAAACAACACGTAAGTGAACTGTTAAGAGGTATTATGTTACCACAGCAAAATATGTTCACATTTGCAGAGGCCAAAGGCTACCTCTCTATCCCCTTTCCCATTTCTGAAGTTGCTCTGGGCATCTGAGCAACTGGTGAGCGAGGGTGAGGCTGTTAGTTTGTGTGTGTGGTTTTTTTTTTTGTGTTGTAGACCAAACAATCAAGCTAAATTAAATGGGAAAGTAACACAAAAAAAGCCTGAAACAATTATGAATTACAACTATTTGACAAAAAATAGAAGCAGCTTTTCTGGGATCTAATGACTACAGTGGTGATAGCAATTGCAATGGAAATTAGAAAAGTGTCTTGTAAAGAGAGTCACTTTTCATCAGCTACTTATTTTTAATAAATCAGTGCTGAATTTTAATTTGTAATTCCGTTTCCTTAATGCATTCACCTTGTGTAACTGAGAAATCAATATCATTGGATGGATGTATTGTTTTTGCCTGTCTGCTTTAAAGGTCACGTCCTAATTCAAGCAACTATAAAAGCCAACATTTTTCAGTAATTTTAGAATAGATAAGATTTCTCCGTAGCCTTAAGAAAAGTATACTAACATTCTTTTGGCAGCAGAATAGTTTGATACATGACTGCTATATGACAAACCCCGTACAGAATCCTTATTAATAATCCTATTAATGTTTCATCTAATGTGTGGGAAATGGTAAATAAATTGTGGCTTTAACCTACTGCTGAGTTTCCAATTACTATTTTTCACCCTATCTGCTTGCAATATATCATTTTTTTAATATGACTGAAATGTTTAACAATCAAGGGTTAGGATCCTAACAGTGTTAAGTCCTCATTACGTGATTTCTGCACTACAGCGAAATAATGATTGTGAAGCAAGCTGTTCTCCATGTAACACTTACAGAATAACTCATAAGACTTCCCATTTACCAGCCTCTGGTTATAGATTCAATTACTTCATGCTTTGGGTTTGTGGATGTTGGAATCATGTCATGCATCTGTCTTGAGCTGCACCATAAAAAGCATTCGAAGTGAATAAATTACAGGTGATGTTCCCCAGAAGCACTCTAAGGTTTTTTGCCTTCTCACAAGCTACTCAAGGCCTTGTCTCCTAAAAGTTTAATGAAGGTTTCATAAACTATAAAAAGCCCACTAGAATGTCATGACCTTCTGTCATTTTCTGATACCGTGCAAAAATCTGTTTTCCACAATTAATATGGAGAAGAACATTACACTTGAGAGACAGCATTTAAATGGTATATAATAGTCCCAAATACATATTAAACAGAACTGAAGAGGTAAATAAACATGATTTCAGATGGCTATGCAGATCTCATAGAGATTTTATTTTTCCAAACAATAGGCCTTTGTATCAGATTAATACAGTTTGCTTCTTTGCAGTATAAAATTGGCAAGGAGCTGAAATCATAAATACTTAATTATTAGCAAGTGACTCTAGGTACAGCTGCAGTATATCTATTTCTTATATTAAGCATATAGCAGGGGAAAATTCAGGGTGCCTGACTGTAACTTCATCTGACCTATAGCCCAATTCTTTTTATTCCTGTTACTACATTAATGTAAGTCTGACCAAATGTTTCTTTTTAGAAAAGCCTGTGTTTTTTAAGAGGAGGGGATCCTGCTGTGCTGACAGTGTAAGAAAACTTGCAAATGATGAACGATTGTTGATGGGTGATCTAAAGTAATTACCAAGTTTGAAACTCAAACAGCATACAAACCATACCATAGCTCAATTATTGATCATGCTTTTATGAGAAATTTAGCATTAGCTATTGTTTTTTTGCTCTCTGGTACCCTGGAGAGTGCAGTAAGATGCTATGCGAAAACGGAAATAATGAACTCACTTGGAGCAGGGTCTTGCTCTTTTTCCTTCTTCCCCCCCTGCTTTACCCAGTAGAATTTCCCAGAGAACGAGGTAGTAAGGCTACTGATACAATCCTAACTCTTCTTAATATATGGTAAGCTCTTAAAGGTGGTGTAGCCGTATGTTGTGCTTACAGCTCACACTTTGCTGTGTACTCCACAGAACTGATCAACAGCGCTGAGGCAACTACAGTGTCAAATATTTTTCTCTCTCACAAGTACTCTGAAGCAACCTGATGCAAAAATTAAGATTATACTGACATGATGAGAGAGATTATGCATAGTAAATTCTGAAGTATTTCAGGAATTTGACTGACTCTAGTAGAGTGTCAAGTATTCCCTCATGTGTCAGACAGGGAGCCCTAGAATTCAGGACAATGATTGTTGCGTGCAGTTACGGAGGGCCAGGATTAGACCACGTATATAGACTGCATTAATAAGACTTTTGCTGTATAAAATTAGGCCTCTATACCTCAGCAAATGGTGGTGGTTTTCCCAGAGGGTGAAACGTATGAAGAATTTTTTGGATGCAGCTACATTGTTTTGACACTTTTTCTGTGTGTGAAATGTGTGCCTGGTGGGTACCAAGTGAGAAATACTGAAACACCTGAGGAATTTCTAATCAATATACACAGCGCTGTTGCTTTTGAGGTATTTTACCCATTGACAGGAAAAAGAACTTAAAGTTATGGCCTGCGTAGCTCCACACAGCAAACTATAGATCAAAGGACACTGGCACTCAGGTATTACACTTGTGTTTAGATACTTAGGTGTGGGGTTTTAACAAAGATGTGATAGTGCTATTTTTATAACTTCTTTTCCCCTAACTGCTCTATTTTTGTAGCTTTCCAAGTGTTACTTTCCTGAGCTTTGATACCTATGATTTGCACAACACTCAAAGCAAAAAGATGCAGTTTCATGTATTGTTAATTCCTTACAACCTTGTGTTTATCTCATCCCTTGATACTGTTCCTTTAGTATTTAGTTTTAAGAAAAGATTAAGGATTTTTAAGTCCCATTTCTCTTACTCCTCCAAAACTTATGGATGTTATAAGTAATTCTGTATCTGTATAACTAACATCATGCATTAGCTGCATGCCTTGTGGCAGCATTAGTGAGGAGTACAGTGATCATGTTATCATTTGGCTGTGCTAACACAATTAATAGAAGAACACATATATATGTGAGCTAATGGACAATCTACTTGAGAGACAATGACCACAAAATCATTACCTTGCAATGTGAAAGTGTGCCAGTGGTCCACCATATGTTGGTCTAGGGAGTGTTTGTTGTATTAAACACTCGGGGTATTCACCTTAATATAAAATACTTAATTCAGTAGGTATCACAGATATCCAGAAGAATAATATTTAGTGATAATGCACACAGAGAAACAAGAATGAAAGAGTTATAAGTACAAACACTACAGACTGGGTAGAATGGGAGAAAAATAGAAATGGTTGTGTATGAGGTAACTGGATTTCTTCTTGTGATTAAAGAAATCAGGAGGTACCAAGCTTGGCAGGGCGAGAGTCAGAGAAAGTCTTTAACATCATTGTTAACATAATTTCTCATAGGAGAAGGGCTTTAACATCATCTTTTTTTCAAAAGCTTACGGTGTACCAGTGTTATAAACAAATGCAAGATACACGTTGGAGACTGGGTCACTGCACTCTCTTTTCTTCCTGTCAAGTCTATCAGTTGAATTCTGAATTACAGCAGCCTCTGTGCAGGTTTCTGAAAGCCCTGCAGTGGCAGGATTCTTCTCTAGCCAGAGTAATTTTCCAAGCAAGGAGCTCAGATGGTTTCCCTGATAAATGATGAAGTTACAATGTCAGCTGCCTGTAGGTGCTGGGGGGACCTTGCAACAGAATAGGCTGCAATGTGTCTTCTGGCACAAGAATGAAGGATAGGGGGGATATAGGAATACAGACATGGAGAATGTGGCAGAAGTAGAAATTCTCTGAGCAGGTTGTCTGAGACCTGAGGAGCTTCAGGGCATGTTAGGGTCATGGTGACTGTGGAGAATTTTTAGCTAGATACAATTTTGGGAGCAGAAATGCATGCATGGGATTGACCGCCTATAACTATCCAAAGAGATTACCTTCCCCTGCTTTGCCTATGCTGCTTCCCTGCTGTTATTGTTTAGAAACATGACAAAGCAGTTGCTCCCCTTCGACCATATTTTGCTTTACTAAAGATTTCCTTTGTCTCCTAGGTTATTTAAAGTCGATTTTTGGGGGACCCCCCGCCCCCCACTGTTGTTCATCACTATTCTGTCATCTCTGCCTATATACTTCTGGGAGCAGCACACTCCAGGCTCAGCTGACTTGCACCACTGATTTGAATTGTGCGCTGGGGTGACGCTGGCAATGGTGGGACTGCTCAGTTACCACTCTGTGGCTCATCTTTGGAGCTGGCCTGCACTTTTGCACAGTGTGGCAGGTGTCTGCAGGAGACTTCAAATTAGCAGAGGGACTTTAGGCTCTGCTTTCCTGAGACTGGCTGGTCAAACACCATCTAACCCAGTGCCTTTGTCTTGTAGGGCAAGGGGTTATGAAGCAGAGATGCTTTTTAGCTTGACTGTTAGGACTCACGGGAAGTAATGATGTCATTGGGCTGCTGTGACTTTTTTCAGTTCTTATTGCTGAGGTTGATCTTTTCCCATCCGTTCTCTGTGGTAGCCCCTAACATCTGGAAAGTAAAAGCACAACTCATGGGATATGTTGGATAGTTGTGTAAATCAGTGCAGATGTTAATTTAATAAAGAAAAGTCCCTACTTCAGTCATGGTCCTCATTCTCTCTTCTGTATCCAAGTCAGTAATTTCCTGTAGGTTTTTACAGTCACCCTACAAAGCTGAATACAGAAAAAGAATAATTGCTGTGGAAACCTACGAGAGGATTTGGGAAAGGATAACATTCCCTCAAAACATTATGGGATAGCAATTAATTGCTTTTATCCCTTATTAAGATACTTTTTGTTTCTTCCTCGCTACAGGAATATAGTTACATAATATATGGCTGAAGCAATGACGCTCGCTTCATTGGGACCATATTTTTTTCTACAGCTTAAAACTGGCTCATATGATAGAACTGGCTATTGTGCTACAGACATACCTAAATGTGAAGAAGACTGACTATATGAGATATGCCTGGCTGCTGAGCTGAGAGTTATAGGTCAAACTATATTATGGAACTAACTAATATATCAAAAAGAAACCGAAAAGTTCAAATAAATGGGCCATTTATTGCAAGATGATCAAAAGGCAGAATTGTGAAGCCTAACCTTTACAAAACCCCAGCTTGTTTTAATAATTACCTTGGGATTTCATATACTTCACTAGAGGTTGGCTCTTTTGTAATCTCTGTCTTATTCTTAAATAGGAAAGGCATTATTTGCTTTTTGTGGATGGACCTAAATGGATGCTTCCTGGAGTGACTGTTACGGACTCAGGTATCTATCTGAATACCCCTGAATAAAATTCTAACTATCTATGTAACGTATCTTTAATGTTGTTGTATAACATTGTAGTGGGAAGCATATGAAGTTTCATAGTCAATACTGCATTTTTATGGTTATATACTGCTATCTTTTCAACAATCTCTTTGCATCTTGTAAATATTTGCAGCAATTTTTGTTTAAAAAAAATCTTACATTTGGGCACTCATAAGGCTTTAAATTACATAATGCTCAGAGTACTTTGCAGAGCTGTTATTGTAAATAAGCGGAAACATTTTTGTCATTAATAAAGAAATGCAATGAGCATGTGTGTATATATGAGTTTTCTAACTGCAGAAACATTACATGTACCTGCAGAGTAGAAAAGGACTGATAAAGTCTCTTGAACTGTTGCCCTTGCATGTTTTGTTCTACAGCTGAACATGCTATTAAACTGACCCAGGCATACCAGGCAACAGGATTTGATGATACCTATTGAATGCAGAATTTTCACCATGGAACTGCACACATTTATTTAGCACAAGCATCTCTTTAACTATTAAACTCTGAGTAACTGTGTGGCCTCTGCTGTAACGTTTGCACGTATATAATGTGATCGATAAAATCACGAATATTAACTGAAATACAAAATACAAAAGGAGTGTCTGTGCCTGAATCCAGTCTTGGCTTTTAGCTTTCCCTAATGCTTTTGGGAGAACATGGTGGCAGAATGTGGTTAGTTGCTTCTCAGTTACGAAGGGTTTGTTACTGCTGTGCGGGGATTCTGGAGGAGGCTGCTGTCTCCCTGTATAAGCTACAGCAAAGTCACTTCACTGGACTTAGTGTTAGTCGCAGAAAGTGATATCACTAAATAGAAAGGTTTGATAGGATTCTTACCTAACAGCTACAGCCAGGTAATCCTTTCTGTGATGATTTGTTCAAAATGATGAGGAAAAAAAGAAGCACCTATTTTTGGCACTTTTTTGTTATAATATTGGGGAGGCGCTTTATGATGCTCTGAATGGAAGCAGAGGGACAGCCAATGTTGTGCCATCTTAGAGGATGGATAAGCAGTGCTTTAGACTTCAGTGGATTACCTATATGCATGAAGCAATTCATATATTCATAAGCAAAGATGGTTACTGTTTCAATAAACAGGGGAGGCGATTCTGTTCCTCTACTCTGCTCTGGTGAGATCCCAGCTGGAGTACTGTGCCCAGCTCTGGAGCCCTCAGCACAGGAAAGATATGGACCTGTTGGAGCGGGTCCAGAGGAGGGCCACCAAAATGATCAGAGAGATGGAATACCTCTCCTATGAGGACAGGCTGAGAGTTGGGGTTCTTCAGCCTGGAGAAGAGGAGGCTCTGGGAAGACCTTATTGCAGCCTTTCAGTACCCGAAGGGGGCTTACAAGAAAGATGGGGACAGACTTTTCAGCAGGGGCTGTAGCAACAGGACAAGGGGTAATGGTTTTTAACTAAAAGAGGGAAGATTTAGACTAGCTATAAGGAAGAAATTGTTCACAATGAGGGTGATGAAACACTGGCATAGGTTGCCCGGAGAGGTGGTAGATGCACCGTCTCTGGAAACATTCCAGGTCAGGTTGGACGGGGCTCTGAGCAACCTGATCTAGCTGAAGATGTCCCTGTTCACTGCAGGGAGGTTAGACTAGATGGCCTTTAAAGGTCCCTTCCAACCCAAACTGTTCAGGGGGTGGGGGGGAGGAAGCATCAAACCCTGAGACAGGCGGTGTGAACCCTGCAGCAAGTCCCATATGCCCTCAAAGGTCACCCATTTATCACAGTTCCTGACTCTTCAATACAGGCAGGCAGGTATGTAGAAAGTCTCTTTCAGATATATTGTAGACACGAAACTAATTGCTAGTGGTCCTTATGCTCTGATACTAAAGTTGCTCTGTAGTAGCATTTGCTAAAATTTCTCTTGAAATTTTATAGATTTTATAAATTACACACGTCCACACACAGTTCTCTGGAAAATTGTAAGCTTTCAGTTAAAAATACTTTGTTTAATGTTTGAGCCAAACGCAAGTATATTAACAGGGGAAGGCTCTGGTTTGGATGGGTCACATTGTTCGTTCTTACAAACCAGTTTCTCACTTGGACACACTGCCATGGCTGGAGACACCGGGGTGGCAGGTACAGTCTGAGCTGCTGTGGAATCGTAGTAGGAGGTGTGAAGTGTCTGAGGCTTGGCTCTGGGCAGCCACCACAGCTGCGCTTCTGACTGGGAATTTTAGCTTTATCTAGATATACTTGGTTTATAATTGTGTTTCCCTGCAAAGTTGTTACAGGTTTCCTCAGAAGAATTAAAAATGAAGATGCTGTAGTCTTTCACTTCACAGTATTTGTGTAAATTGCTTTTTAGGAAAAGTCCTTTTTAAAAGATTTTTATCTTCTAATGACAGCATTGGGAAAGGCAAAAAACCCTACCACATCACTGATGACCATGCTGTTCTGCTAATTGTAACAATACCTTCTGTGCTGCGAGCGTCTATATGAAGGTGCAGCCATTTAACTGATTTCTCTTAGGCCACTGAACCTCCATTTGAGGTTGCTACAGCCTGTGCTACATTCAGAGCAGTGACCTGTAGATGAAAGGCTCCATATCCCATTGCCAGTTTCCTGAGTTAGCCAGTCTTGGCCCGTTTTTCTTCTCTGCAAGCAGCTGTTTCTGCCTCTGGAGTTACTGGCTGAAACAGGCAGCATGAAGTCATTCTGTGGCTCATATTTCCACTTGGGTTCAGTGACAGAAATAAGTGTGTCGAACTGAAAGGGTCTTTCTTGTTTTCTTAAATGTTCTCGGTGATACAAATGCTGGAAAAGTGCTGTGTGTTCCAATTAAACTTAAAGAGCAGCTCTAGCAGGCAGCAACTGCTACGCACTCACAGGATACATCAGCTTTCGTACTGAGCTCCACAGCATGGTTAAAAAAGGAAAATCTATTTCAGCAACCTCCATAAACAGCATACGCATTTTCTTTCTGTCTGTCTTGCTTAGTCCTTCTTATGTAGTTATTTTTCATGGATACTGAAATACCTACTGAATACCTATGAGACTTTGGGGTCAAAATCCTTTTAATTTCAGAGAGTCTTAAGCAGTAGTATCATGTCTGCACCATCTTTTGCAGGCAGTTGATGAAGCAAGCTGGGCTTATCAGCTTTGAGTTACAGTCCTACTCCAGATCCCCTGTGGGATGTCGTGCAAGTCATTCCTTCCTGCAAATGGGAATAATGATTCTTTTGCTGTTTGGCTCTTTTTTTTTTCTGCCTCAGATGGAAAATCTTTGGGCCAGAGATGACTTTTTTTAGCTGCTTAACCTACACCTGCTACACTGAGTCCTGAACCAGATTCCAGTTGGAGAGGACTATCATGGAGCTGAGCCAAATCTGGTTCATTGTCACCATTTTTATTATTTTTGTCAGAGCGAGAACTGCATCTGACCCATGGAATTTGGCTCATTTATGAATGGAGAAAGATCCATTTTGAATATCTGAGTATATAGAAACATCTGCAAAGAAAAGCCCCCAGTGGAAGACCCACTATATACAAGCTGTGATTGGTGGTAGCTCTGTTAGCCATGTTTTAAGACAAAAGATGTTTTTCACACTTAGCAGGGCAATCCAGTGCTGCTATTTCTCCTGTGGTGCATCAACAAAGTGTACTTTTCACAAATACATGCATTACCCTTGGTTATGTTTCTTTTTGCCTCTTGCTACTGTACTGAGAATAGAAACGACCTTAGCAAGGCATATTAAAAACTGACACTGGCTTGGTGTGATGCTTTGACCATTAGTACCATCATAGCCAAAAGGCTCAGACAGCCAACTGTGCCCTTCTGTGGTCTCTAACCTGACCAAAAAGAGAATAAATTTAATTAAACCTATTATTGAAATAGCACTGCATAATGATTTACCCTGAGTGAGAGCCGAAGTCCCCATTTGTTGGAGATTAATATAGCTTCATATGTTGAAAGACCATAGTTCTCATTAAACGTAATAACTGAAATTCCATATCTGCAAGTCTGATTGTTCCAGGCATATAAATGAAAACCAACTCTGTATTTACTCAGACCATTTCTGTTGTTTGAATCACTTTATGGATACATGAAAGAAAGCCTGATGAAATGAATTATAGATATAAAAAATAGCAAGAGTAACATGCATTTGAGATTTTTATGTTGTATAAGGGGAGTCTTGTGAGTTCAGCTTGATAAAAAAATATCTTTTTTTTCTTTTTCTTTGCCTTTTTTTTTCATTGCCTATGAAATTGAGATGAGGACAAAGAAAGATATTAAAAACTAGTCTTCCTGACTCAAAATAGGAAGGATTGTGAGGCAGCAGGATGCCCTGTGCATTGCGAAAGTGGGTAGCAATCAATAATAATGATGACATTTTAAAAGTACATTGTTTTACAAAATACATCAGTGGGCCAGTAATCTGGAGGATGTGTATGCAGCTTTGCAATAGGAGGAAAGGCTCTGAAGTATCCATTAGCTAACACTAATTGCCAGATTAATTCTCCTGAAGCACACAAATATCATAAGAAATCCCCAGTGTTGCAATGAATTAAAAGAGGAAGCTCCTAAAGTGCTACCACCTAAGAGAGGGGACTAGTAATACACTTTGGACACCTTCTGGTATATATTTTTTCACATATACCTTATTTATTAGGTTTACAAGTGGTCATCATGGCTGCAACCTGAAGTAGTAATGACTCAGAAAATTTCTACCTTCCCAAGAAACAGAGGAAAATAAATGGACCTAAGAGCTTTTTAAAGTCTATTTAGAAGAAGAGTCAGTATTACACAATTAAAAACATTTTCATTTGCTGTTATATGTGATGAAATAAGAAGCAGCAATATCTCTGAATCGTCAGTTAAGTTGGTATTTTGTGCATCTCAAGGTGATTTCTGCTAACTATGTTTTTCTCCGAATTTCACATTCTCTTCATAAAATGGGCCATTTTTTTTTTTATAAAAGGGATAGATTTACATCTACCTTAAATAGAAGGAAAAGGTATCTGAAGATTTTGTATGACTGTAATTAGCTAGTTATCCTTAATGTAGAATTACTTTATTGATATGTAGTTATGAGTCTGTGTTGTATTTTCTGGAAGTAACAGGGAAAAGGGAACAAAGCCAACATGAGACAAAAATCTGAAAGCAAGCAAGCACTGTAGTATGATTAATGTTTAAAGGAGAGCTGTTGGATAATGGTGTTGAGCTGATTATAAGCATGTCTAAGGAAGTCATTTTTCTCTTTAGAGTATGCATCACCTTGGATTTGAAATGCTATTTGTTTTGTTTTTCACTGATGTCTTGCTTATTAAACAGAGTGCTCCTTTGAAAGGAAGAAATGCTTGAAAAAATATTTTAAGAGTTGGTTTATTGAAATACATTTAGATACTGCTGAAAGATTTTTTTTTTTAATTAGGAATGTATGAATGTTTAGTCAAAAATCCCAAGCCACATTTTAGATTAAAATTCTTGAAGGAAACTCTTCCTGACTTGACTAAAAAGAATATATCCTCCAAAACCAGCTGGTTCTGTCTTTCAGACATGCTGATGTTCATCCTTGAGCAGATGTAAGGATTTCCCAGCAATTTTTCTGGAGTTCGATACTGAGTCCTTTCATTCCCAAAGTGCTTGGTAGTAGTTCTTTAGGTGGCCATTTTAAAGACCTATTAGATATAGGTCCAGATGCGCTTCATTATTTCTGACTTTTGAAGAGGTGAGCTTTTGCACAGAACTTTGTTATACTTATTTTAATGTCAGAGACTTCTTTAAACACTGCTGGCTATTGATATTATTTCTGGAGTGCTAGGACCTCCAGACACAGTGATAAGATGGGGCCATTCTCTACAGACCTTACTGTCCAAGAAGAAACTTGGAGACAGTGGAAACAGTGGAAGGCTGGAAAACATTCACTGTATTACACTTTGTTCCCAAACTAAAAGAGAAATTAATTCATGATAAAGATTGACAGTGTTTCTAAAGCTTGAGCTATTCTGTTTAAGGTTTATATTTTTCATGGTCTTCTACCGTAACATCTCCAGAAATATTCTGTGAAATAGGAACAGTCAGCTTGCAAATATGGTGTCAGTCCAGTTTCACGGGTAGCTATCTGTATAGTGGCAGGTCACAATGGGGTAGAACTGAAAAAGACGTCCCAAGCTGGTTACTTATTTCCTTGGCGGTATAATACGTCCTGCAGCTGTCAAAATTACACAATACATTCTTGGAAAGCAGAGATGATGAGACTAAAATGCTTCTGGTTTTGAGAATTAAAATACCGTAATTAACTGTGGATGTTTGATCGTAGGTCACGTATTACTGAATATCTGTACTCTTACTGGGTTCATTTATTAGTACAAAAATAAACATTTTTCAGATTTAAGTATTTTTTTCATTTGATACATTCATTGTATCTGTTCTAATTATGAATTGAAATGTGTTGAATGTAAAAATGGGATAAAATGCCTTTTGTAAAATAAATTATATTAGTTTTAATTAATCCAATTTAACACAAGACTTTCTCAGGGATTAGATAGCATTCTTGTTAATAATTTCAGTAATAACAGTTGGGTTTACTAATTAAAGTGTCATTACTGGTACGCCTTGTCTGTCTTTTAAACAGATACAATATTTCCCTGGTTTAGGAACAATGACAAGAAGAAGGATTGCAAAGTCACAAAATTCAAGTGCCAAATGTGGATGCTTTTGCATACTTGAAATAACTAGAGCTGAAGAGAGGGCTTCATTCTTAGTAATTTTTACAAAATTAGGTAAATAGGGTTTTGGTATAAGCAAGGTATTTTTATAAATTCAAAGTGTTTCTTTTCGTTCAAATTTTTGCACAATTCATCGTTACAGGCTTTTGAAATGAAGAGTTATTTTTATTGGGGAAAACGGAAACATTTTGTTTGCTGATTTTGTCTGAAATTTTTCTGGCAAAACAGACACAATTTTGCAAAGCATTTCATTTTTCTCTAGGTATTATTTTTCCAATGCTTTAGAGAATAATTCATATTGAAATAGGTGGGATGAGATGTGCTAGAAAAAGTTTGTATGGGCAGACTGTGTAGTAGTAGTGGTGGTAATTGCGCATGAATAACTGATAAAATATTGAAGTTCCTTCCCCTGATTCTGCTGATTGCAAATACATTGTGTTATAGGCACCACATTCACGCTTAATTAAACTGATAGAGACAAAGTGATTTTTTTTAATCTTTTTTTTTTTTAAGAATTAAAATACAAGATATACCTCAGTGTCTAACATGACTATAAATTAAGATGTCAGCATTAGCTGCTCAGTTCCATTACACACCCTTATGACCTTAGCTTAGCTAAGGGTCTCACAAGCTGTCAGTATTTACCGTTCAGTCATGGCTGACTTGCAGTGTTCAAATTTTGCCTTTTGATGAACAGCCGAAGTCTGAATTGCATCACTTACGGTGTTATTTATGATTACTAAATGCTAAATTGTGAATTATTTTTCATAGCTATAACACTATATGTTTTACCTATAAATTTAGAGTCAATTCAAGAGATTTCTGAGCAAATAAAAGGTTTTCTTAACCTTATAGCAGACATGTATATGCTTCTAATTACTCTTCATAATGCAAAACAGCTTTGTATAAGATCTATCTTGTAGAACCTCTCCTTGCCCATAGTATGCCAGTCTGCATAACTGCACGGGATCATGTTTATAGGCTGGCTGCTGCTTACCTGCTCCGACTTCTGTTAGGTTTTTAGGTGGAGCAACTTAGATATGAACTTCAATTGATGTCGTCTATTGAAGTTGGTAAGAATTTTAGTTCAGAGATGATATTTAAGCCCCTATGGGATAGGGCTCTACCCAGGCAAATTCACTGTATAAAAACAAACTGCAGATTCAGCAAGCCATTTCAGTTGTTAGCTTTCCATTGACTCTAGTTTTCTACTTTTTTCTTGTCTTTTGTAAGTTGTTGAATTATGTTAGGCTGTGTCAATACCATCTACCAACAAGTATGTTGGGCTCTATAAAAGTGGTAAAAAGTAAAAAAATAGGCAGGACTTTCTGTGCAGTTGCCATGTATAATAGTGTTTATCGTGAGTACTGAGTCTTGGGTTTTGTATGTTGAGACAGTTCTTGAAGACAGACTCTTTTGTTAAGTTTAAAAACTCTTTAGTTTTGATAACTGTAAAACAGTATTACTGCTCTCTCTTATTATGTTATTCCTTTCCAGGAATTTTCCATAGTTCTTTGACGTTAAGTCATTTATAATTATCCTATTTACTAGGCCTCTGTAATCTTTAATGTCTGTTAACATATAGTCACTGCAAGACACGCTTAGTGTATTCTATCTCAAAAAAATTTGCCTGCTAGTAAATATCTATTACAAGGGTAGATGTCCTTTAATTAAAGCACAGAGGAAAAAAAATAGTTTGCTAATATTTAGAAAAATATTCATAATAGGTTGACATGCTCCGGTTTTGGAGTCAACAAGAAATTAAAAGAATCCTATTTAACTCAAGGTTGCAGAAGAGAGCCTATTACAAAGGGCTTTCTGAAGTGTAATGCCAAATTGTTTATGCTTTTTAAATGCACAAAGTTTGAAAGGTAGAATTGTTTAATGTATTTTGCAGTTCCTCATTAATATGCATTATCACTGAAAAATAGTTTAGCTTATTCTCTTTTTCGTTAGTAAAGCTGCAACTGGGTGAACCTTAGGAGGTTGAAAATATGACTTCTGAAACAAGTGTCAGAAAAATCGTATCAATTTAAACTTTCAGGTATCTCTTTTCAAACGGTGGGCCAATTCTTGCTTTTCTGACACTCAGGCCCTTGTCCTTGCACTTAATATTGCAGAAATATTGGGAATTTTTATGTGCCAAGCTTAAGGTCACATAAGCTTCAGAGTCCATTAAAACAGTTAGAATACAGGGTAGCAGTTGGATTTGGAGACTTACTACTTTACATTTATATCTCTTGATTTGTATTATTTCATGACTGAATCTGCAGAGTTCTTAGATGCTAGAAAGCACAGGCGAAAACATTAGTGCTGGACTGGCTTATCAGTGGATTTGATTGAAGAAGGCTAAGTCTGGAAGAAGACAATGGATCGTCTTGGAAAGATAAAAGGCAGAGGGAGAAGAATCAATAAAATTATTTATTTTTGAAATTCAGCCAGCTGGATAAAGGCATAATTGTCAGCTAGTCAGATAGATATTGCTGAGTAGTTTTGACTGGGGTGATACTATTGGAACTGGTTAGTTGCATATGCTGGGTATTACTGGGGGTACTAAATTCCTGTAAACTGAAGGCAGCATACTATCACAGCAGCCAGCAGCACCAAAGAGCAGCTGTCCCTCTCTTAGGTCCTTGTTATTGTTAATCCTCCCTGGGGGTTGCAGGAGCGAGCCCAGCCCATGCTGGGGCATTTCTTGGCGCCCGTGGTGCCAAGCAGGGGACGGTGGCAGCGCTCCCCGGCGGTCATGCCTGCCCTGCCCTTCCGTGGCCCTGCCACATAGGAGAGGGGGAGCAGCTCTGAGGGTATGCAGGAGGGCCCTGCAGATGCAGGGCAGAAGCATAACCTCTGATCTCTATAAGTATTTTCTGTTAAGGATATTGCTGCTGGTTCTTTAGATTCGTGTGGACTTGGGCAGTGTCAAATACAGACGTTTTCCTTCTTGAAAATATCGCTTCCTTGGCACTGACAGGAGACCAGCAAGCACTTCAATGATGGCTGTAGGGCAGTGAAGGAAATCCAATATATGTTTCCATAACATTTTTATTATTTCACAGTAGAGAGACTTTTTCTTTTACATAAACAGCGGGTGACAAATTCAGGAGCTAAAGTTCAGCAGTGATGGGACAGCTCATGTAAAATTCTTTTGTGTAACTGTTTCCACATTTATTTCTAAAATAAAATATTTGTATATTTGATGTATATGTATATTCTTTATCCTTCACGCTGTTACTTTGTCATCTTTTGTTATTTGTTGGGCATGGATTTTGTGCTTTTACTTCTGATCAAAACTGCATTATAAATAACTCCACCTACTTATCTGTCCGGGAGTGAATAAGCAGCATCCTGACATCATTAGATGAACATAATTTGGATTTTAATGGGAAATACTGATTTGAAGGTCAGTGATGGAAATATTAATGTTGAGTTATCTAAGAACTGATAGTAATTTGCAAGTCTGCTCAGAGATCTGAAATTATGTAATTTCAGCAG
>NW_010559137.1:15853-17898 GCF_000687285.1 Phaethon lepturus
AAAGTTTGAATGTATAAGAAAATGTAATTCATCATAGGATTTTTCAGGTCTGTGTATATTGCCAGTAGAAATTTGTGTGTGTGGTATGAATAATGTGCCAACATTTAAATCTGTAGGAGGTAAAGAGAATTAAGATTTTTGTGTCATGGTACTTCCTTTTGCATTGTGATCTGACCTACTTGGCCACTTTCAGTTGCATGTTAGTCTTGCTCTGGCCTTAGAAAAAAGATAAGAACATTGTTTTCCTTTACCTACCCTATTCTGTCTGAGCCTTCCTCTTAAAATATGTCCCTGACAACTGTCCCATTTCTCATGCTTTGAAAAGAAAGTGCTTATGGCTTCCCAGCCACACTCTGTGCAATTCGAAAATAAAAAGTTATTGCTCTGTCAAATGTTGAAAGAAATCTTCCTTTTCAAAAAGCAGAAGAAATTGTCTGTCTGGCATTAAACAAGGGCAGTAGGCGAAGCATTTGTTTGTTTTATGAAGTCTGGTGAATTTTGATAATGACTCCTTTAAAATACATGATATTGAAGCTTTTCTAATTCCAGAAAGATAAGAAATAATAGTTACATATTTCAGCTTCAAAGACAGAAATAACCTTTTATCACCTAATTTAACAATTTTCTTAGTAAGATGTCTTAGAAGAATGTGAAATGTTATTTAAATAATAAAAAAACACCATCTTTGAATAGCAGGGTTTTTTTAATTGCCATAATCAAAGTCCAAACACATTTCCCTACTTGCTTTAAATAGATTCTCTTAATGACAGGTTTTTCCTTAATGAGCAGGAGAACAAAGGGAACAACTCTGAGCTTGTCAGTGTGACTTCAGTATGACGAAAGTTCTGATTTTTGACAGCCCCCACTAGGAAAACTGGAAGTGGTTTAGCTAATGTGTAATTATGAATTGCTAGTTTGAATCTTAAAATATAAACTTTTTTAATATTAGATTTGAATATATGTTGTAAATAGCAAAAAAGTCAAAGACATTGTGACCTACAGCATAAGATTTATTAATTCACACTTCTTTTTGACAGATAATATAAAATATCTTTTAAAATTGGGCATTCTTATGGAGTTTACTAATCTTTTCTGTGAATTTTGTGAGTGATAAATACTTAGAATAACTCCACAATTTATGGAGTTTTTGGAAGTAAATCTTGTTCTAGTGCTAAAGTCAGTGCTTTGAGAAGGGGAGACCTCTAACAAATTGGTTAATAAACAAGAGCAGTTAGTGTTGCTTAAACTCATGTGATCAAGTTGAGTGAAGTGTAATCATACTTAATAGGAAAAGAGAAGATAATCCTATCCTCAGTCGTGATCAGATTTTCTACAA
The DNA here is from genome assembly GCF_000687285.1 of Phaethon lepturus. Classification (NCBI taxonomy): domain Eukaryota; kingdom Metazoa; phylum Chordata; class Aves; order Phaethontiformes; family Phaethontidae; genus Phaethon; species Phaethon lepturus. The sequence continues at coordinate 17,190 of NW_010559137.1, forward strand.
TTGACTAAACCTCAAATATATGTTCTATGTGTGGTCCTTTGTAGAGAGAATGGTAGGTTTTAATAAGAGACAACTTTGTTATTAATAATATCTAAGCAATAATTCAGGTAAAATAAAAAAATTTTAGAGGAGGTATAAAAATCTGGTTTTTAGTATTGGATCTCAAAGCAACTTTAGTGAGTCCCATTTATTTTCTAAGGAATCGTAGTTGTTTTTAGAAATTGCTGGTTTATCTAAGACTTAAAAGGAGTGAATGTTTATGCTGCTACGAAGATTCTAGATACCCTTCTGGTGCGATAATAGCAGCATAGTTACCCTGCTGCAATGTCTCCCATGCCTTCGTGGGGAGTTGCACCACTGCCAGAGCTGGCTGCTGAGTGCCGGTGGGTGTCCTGGGCTTGAGCCATTGCAGGAGTGGCTGCCTGTGTCTGTGGAGAGCCGGGAAGGGTAACAGGGTAACTCTGGGAGGTGCGATGGGCTCTTCCAGCTTAATACCACTATTTCTGTTGTACGTTTCCTCTACATTCTGTGTAGCCTAAAAGTACGTAGTTGTTGGATGACCCAAGGAAGAGCACCAAGGTGGAGCTGGGAACTACAGGGCAGCGAGAGGAACTGGAGGGTGCAACCTCGGCTGCTCTGCAGCAATGAACTCGGGAATCGGTGCCCTGCCCAGGAGATGGGGCCCTTGTGTTTTCAGACAGGAAAGAGT
>NW_010559137.1:17929-32382 GCF_000687285.1 Phaethon lepturus
TCAGTCAAATTGTACTTACTTTTACAGCCACAGACTGCTCCAAGAGTAATTGTAGTTTTTAAATAATTATTGTGATTGTGTACTAAGACTGATGGTTGTTTGATATCAGTTTAATTGGAGAGAAAAAGGCCACCAGTTTTTGAATGGCAGGAATTCTTTTGTCTTCTCTTGCTGTCTGTAAAGCTATGAATTGCAAAAACATATGGATAGAATCATGGCTGTTATCTGAAATGTAAATGAGAGACAGGGCTGGAGAGCATCTCCCTCCAGTCCACCCTTCCAATGGCATCTGCTGGAAAGGTTACTGTGTAGAAGCAGTTTTGTAAGAATTTCCTCCCTTCTGCTCCCTTTTCTCTTAGCAGCATCTGGTGCAAGAATGAACTGTAATATGAAACTGGGTTTGTTATTAAAACAAGAGATTATAATTTCCACATCATTCTCTCTATTCCCCACCCTCCCTTCCCACTGTTTGATAATAATCTAGCCTCATAATGAAATTCATGAGGCCGCAGCAACAAAGGAGCTCATGGAAGAGGACAGGAGCTTGTCAGATGGTATAGATTTGCATACTAATGAAGATTATGATGTTATTAATATTACAAAAACATGGTAGTATCCAAATGCCACTGAAATGGGGAATGATAGATCATGATTAAACTCCAAAAACAAATTAAAGAATGTATTTTACAATATAGCTACAACTTGCAACTGCTGAAGACAGAAGTAAACCCAGTTCTTGTAACTGAATTATTTTGATTTGTGTGTCATTTCAAGGAAGTTAATAAATGTAGACTTGCAGTATGTTTTATTGTCTATACTTTATTGGAAAAAAGGACTCAAACCCTCAATTTGCTTTCAAGTTATAAAGACTGGTCACAAAAGGTACAGTGGGCTGGAGTTACTGGACTGAAGTTCAGAACGTCATGCCTTTGACTTCCAAGTGTGAGGTTAAGACAGGAGGCTTATCCATTGTTGGGGTTTTATTCCTGTCTTTGCTATAGGTTTCTTGGCTTAACCTGATGATATTTTCCTTTGCTGGTTCAGAAAAATGGGTTCGTAGACTGCAATGAGATCAGAAGGGCAATGAGAAGAAGAGCAAAACAGAATTGAAGTTTCTATAACTCACATAGTAGGCTTTCCGCATTCCATGTCTTCTGAACAGTTAAAGGTCTTGGTTTGCTCCAGAAAGAGCACTTGGCATTTGCCATGTCTCATGTCAAATGACGATTTGAGGAACAGTTTTCTGAGCTTGGTTCCCTCTTGTTTCTGCTTTGCATGACAGTGGTGCCTGTGCAGAGAGATATGATGCTCTTGGAGCAAGGTGGTGGTGTGTTTATATCTACCCTGCATAGACAGAAATGAGTCCTAAAGTGCAGGGCAGTAGACACCCTCGCTCTCAGTAGATTTGCCTTTCAATTAAAATATGGAACAGCGAGACTACCTTTGTTACATGCAGCACTATGATTTTCCAGCATATTATCTGCTCCAGTTCAGTAAATTCAATGTGTCTGTGTTTGTGAGGAAGATGAGGAGGAACAGGTTCTCACAACATTTGGCTGCTATGAGAAGCTTGTTCTGTAGCTCCAACAACACAAGGAATTAATTAAGTGTAAGAGAAGCCTCTGTCAGTCAACAGGAGAGTTATGAAGAAGCTGGAGTGTCTCATTGCTTGGGTGTGATCGAAGGTGGTTATGTGTTTGGGAAGATTTCAGTGATTTCATGATAGACTTGAATGAAATTTAGTGTTTGTCAGTGTTTGTGAGACTGACAAAGCAATTTGTGCTTTTCTGTTACACTGTGTAACTTACCAGGGTCATTTTGCCCAAGTTAAAGTAGTCCAAGCCTTAAGTCTAAGTCAAGAATAATGCTTTGACAGTGAAGCTTGATAAGGATAAGTTGTACCCTGCAGACAATCAGATGGTGCAGTTTTGACACAGTCAGTGTGGGAGTGGGACGCAGCAATGTGCACCCAGGACGTCTGCAAACCACGGGTGCGAAAAAGCCCACCTTTGCCGCTCTGCAGGGTTTGTGCATATTTGTGATGTTTCTGAAGGAAAGGCGGGATACAGGCAGCCATTTGGTGCTCCACTGCTGGACAGCCTCTTGCAGGGCTCTAAAATGGAAACACAGGAGCCAAGAAGGGGAAGTGGCAAATGCTGAACATCAGCAGAGGACTCTGCTGTCCCGCTCCACAGCCTGGGGGAGCATCTCAGCCCACAGCCGACTTCCTTGGGCTCTGTGCAGGGAGCAAGAATGGGTACTTTATGCAAATGGTTCTGTAAAGAGAGCCATGGATTCATGTTGAAATATTTTTAAGTGTCTCTGTTTATAAGATTTTGCCTTGGGCAGATATTTCTTTCACATTGAATTTTAAATGATGAAAAAGTTTAATATGGTTCACATTAGAAACAGCTTAATTCTTTTTAGGGATTGTGAAATAAGTGTTTTCATAATATTGTTCTATGTTTAGTAGCCTTCATAAGGGCTTGATGGGTTTCCAGTATACTTTTCCTTTTTCTCCCTATAACAAAAGGTTTTCACTTCACTGTAATGTGGATTAATAAATCTGCATTAAATAAAACATGTAGGAAAGTGACAGTTCTGACAGCCTAAATTGTACTCATTTGTGACGTCTTCTTTCAGAGGCATTGATGAGTGAGCAACAGTTTGTTGTAGTGCTGCTTCATCTGATCAAAAACTTTAAATTTGAGAGAACTAATACAGCATGGTAGCCTGGGAAGAAAAGACAGTTCATTTAGTGTCTCGCCCTTCGGCACAGGAGATGTGCTGTTCCCTAGTGGCTGTTCATCGGTGTCTGCCCCATCACAGACCGCAAGACAGATGATGGTACCTGCAGGATGAGCTATGTAGGCGTGGTAGACATCGATATGTACTTCCTGATGAACAACTGCAATTAGGAATTACATGGATCTCTTAGCAGGGCCTCTGACAGACTGACACTGCTGTCTTTGGCTGCGAGGGACGCATGTCTCTAAACCCTCTTTCTTTAGCTGTTCTCTCAGGTTGCCTTTGCATTTTGCTTTCACCACAGTTTTTCATAAGGATCTTTCAGTGATGAGTGGAACCCCTCGTGAGGTTGTTACAACCTTCATGTTCAACTGCTGTCTATGTGAGCACTGCTGTCAGCTTCTTTCCTAACCCAGAGTTTACTGTGGAAGCCAGATTGGACTGGTCCCAGGTGGTGGAAGTGAGGAATTACTTTCTTGTCACAAGCTAAGGCAATTGGGCAGCTCAGTTGTTCTGCCCTTGATACATATTGCAAGGGAGGCTGTGTTAATCCCTTGGGTTAAGGCACAAAGACACAGGTCAGAGAACTGAGAGTAGAACAATGAACGCTGGTGGCAAAGGGACTAATCTGTGTAAAAATGTCGCTGCAAGTTTCACTGCAAAACCAGTTTGTAATTTGTACTTCTCTACAAAGAAGCACTTTGATGTACTTCACTTGATGTGAAGCAAATTCAGAGAAGTATTGAGGTTCTTCTTAGCAACCCTTGAACCATGGTTCTTCAGACTTATTCATACACAACACTTTGGATTGCCAAATATTCTGCCTACAAGGTAGAAGCCACTGTACTTCAATTTCTGACTTTTACTGCTTATGAAAACAATGGCAAATAGAAGTTTAATACAGTTTTGACTAAGACTGTAGTTCTGTCGGACTTCCTCATCATTGACAATGATCCAGTGCCTATTTGCTAGTATATGCATTGGTGGCCTTTAGAACAAAGCACAGCAATAGCCTGGTATTTAACAGCACAATAATTACATGACAGCATCATCTAATGGAAGTCTTGGTAAGACTGGAGGCAAAAGAGCTCTCTTATAGCTTTTACTGTGTTCAATAAGACCTGTTTTTAACATCTTTTCCAAGGAACTAGTTTTGCAAAAGTTACACTTTTAATTTTTTGTTTGTCTTCAGTGTAGCACAGTGACTATTTAGTGTGGGGACCTGGGGTGTTTGCCAAAGCCACCAGTTCTCCTTCCTTCCCCAGCTTTCCCTCCTTCACGTCTGTTAACACCAACCTATGCTATTTCTGTATTCCTGGTAGTCTGGTGCTGGGCTGGAATGTTGTTTCACTGTTTGTCTGTACAGTTCACTAGTACCTTCAGATACTGAGGTCAGTCTTAGTTGTGTAGCTTATTAACATCGCTGGGATTTTGATGGTTAGTGGGGCTGAAGCTTCCTTTTCTTCCTCTCTGTTCTTCCCCTAACATGAAATCGTGTTATTTATGAGGAGATTGCTTTATGTAACAGAAATGAATCTATTAGCTGTGAGAGAACCAGTTTCTACAAAACTTAACTATTGGGGTCAGAAGCACTTCATTTTCTTCTTCCATACAGAAACATCAATACAATGCAATTTTCAGTTCTCTTGAACTGATGCGTAGCTTTGAATGAGTTCATAGCAGGAAGTGCTATAATAGCTTCCATTCACTGTTGTTGCAACCCACAGTGTTTTTCATCCAAGGGACATAAGCCATTGACCAGATCAGGACTATTGCTTCATCCATATGAAGCGTCATCTACTTGGAATGAATGCATTTGCCCCACTAACAGTGAAGTCTGATTTTTCTCTGATGTGTGAGGCTGCTTTGCGGAATTCAGAGACAGTTATTTCTGATTTGACAGAGATAATGGGAAGGAAATTGGCTCCTAAAAATACCTGCTTATCCTTAATCTTTGTGGTAGTCACTCATGGAGGTATGATAGGCCAGCGCAACCTGATTTAACTTTGAAGCCTGCTCTGCTTTCAGCAGAAAAGTTGCACTGGAGACCTCCAGAGGTGCCTTGCAACCTAAATTTTTCTGTGATTCTGTGACACCCTTGCAGTTTAGCGGATCGTCACATTTCTGCTACATTCCTATTTTGTACCGCTTAATGCTACTTTTCACAGCTCCACAGTCACAGAATCACAGAATCACTAAGGTTGGAAAGGACCTTCAAGATCATAAAGTCCAACCATTAATCCAGCGCCACCGTGTCCCCTAAACCATGTCCAGTAAAACGCTTTACCTTCCTTTGGAAACATTAAGGTCTCTGTTGCGCTTTCAACAATTACCAAAAGAATTAGAAAGGGATCTTATGAATGACATTCAACAGTATTTTTGGGCAGAGCTACAAGACATGGGTGGGCTTAGGGAGTTGGTGGGTGTTGGTAGGAACAGGTGAATACAGGAGAGTATTCCAAAGAAAAATGTTAGTTGAATACTAGTACTTGAGGTGATTGCTCTGAAGCTGTGCTTCCTTACTCGTTTCAGTGTGATCATGATTTAAATTATCTGTCTGCTGGTTCCTTTCTGCAAGAATTTTGCCTATAAGTGATGCCTAAAGCCATATTCTGCAGAGCCAAAATTTTTCTATTTGAGGTTCAATTGATTTCCCCTTCAGTTTAAAGGGAAAGCTCCAGGACGCCAAACATCAATACTGTGACATTGCAGATGCTGGGCAGTTGATGTTAAATGCCTTGCACGTTTGGATCTTTTCCTGTGGCTTTCCCTCTGCTCAGATGCCTTTTGCAATTCCTGAATTCTTCTTCCCATCACAGCCTCATTTCCCTTTTAATTCTTTATATTGTATAAAGCTCTCTTTAAAAAAAAAAAAATTTTCCAAGGGTTTTCTGTACTCAGTATCATTATTGTGTGTCTATTTTAAGTCTATCTTGCTTCCTAAAACAATTAGCTCATCATTTCAGATCTACTTGTATATTAACAGCTAATCAGCTGTTTACTCTCTGGTCTTCGTGCCTTTTTTCACACAGTTCCTGACCCCTTTATCGGTGTGCCCCCCCTGTTTTATTCACAATTTAATTTTTATATCATTCTGTCCTCTTTCATCTCTCTGTGCTATGCGTATTTCAGTATAGTTTTCCTTCTACCCAATTAACTTTGTTCTATTTCCTCTGCCGTTTGAAGAAACTTCACTAATGAAATAGTTCACATAATAGAACCCCATAATATAATCTTTTCTGGTGCTCAGTCTGTAGCAGTATATAGGCCTGATCACCCACAGAAGTCAGTGACATAACTTAACTGGCAGCAGTGCTACAGACATTAGCTCTAGATAAGGTACAGCGGTGCTGTTTTGTGCCAGTTTCAAACAAGCTTTTCGGGGTAATAATGAACCGTGTTATCTATTGCCAGCATGGTTAGAGATGAGTAATGAACAGCATGTCCACTAGCATTTCCTTAAACACCACAGACAGCCTCATGAGAGAAATCTTCAAAGCGGTAACAACATTAAGGAACTGGACCGTGCAACTGACAATATTTTTATAAGAAGTTTCCCTGGAAAAGCTTTGCTTTACTTGTGGAAGACTTAACGTATGAGTGGTTTGGGTCCATGAAAGAAAAAAGAAGCAACTTCAAGTTTACATGCAAGTTGGCAGAATTTTAACAAAGGAGCCTTGTTAGTCGTCTCTGCAGCACTGATAAATGATCGAACAGCATTGTGCAGTGTGCAAACTACAGTCATGTCTGTAAGCATGGCCTGCGCTTGAATGTTGTAACCAACTGTATCGAGACTGGAATCCTCCAGTGACGACCTCCTCCTCTGGGGATTTCTCATAGCCCTTTGCCTTCCCATCAATTTTGGAGAGTTCAGAATATGGATCCACAACATGAACATCTCTCTAATGTAGTTAGGCATCTTTCAACTTGGATTCTCTGGTTTCTCCTCCTAGTAATTCAGAGAAAGACTTTAGCAATAGCATAAGAAACTGCAGATTCCAATATTTTAAAATAGTTATTCAGGAGGATAACTGAGATAAGTGAGAGAATCATGTATAATTCCTGTAAGTTCATGGAAAAAGGTAGGTGAAGTCATAACGGTGTTTTTTATCCCTAACTGCAGTCCCAGTCACACAGAAAATCCTGTAAGCTCACTCTGATAGTGTTTTTAACTTGAATTCCCTGAATCTGAAGTTACGACAACTTGGTTAATTACTGTTGTGGCTATTTATGAGGATTCGGGTTAGTGCTGACAGTCTTCCAAGACATTCTGTGATTTTTTTTTTTTTTTTTTTTTATGTCAGCCTGGAGAGGACAGACAAGTTCTCCTGTAATTTACTACAAAGAGATCATGAAACAGAGGGGTTTGAATCTTAAGTGAATTTGTCACTTAATCAAAAGATGATTAGTTAAAACAGATTAGTATCTTCACTGTTTGCATTGCTCTAACTCACAGTTTAAAACACATGTTGTGTAGACAAGCACAAAAGCCCTGATTGTGATTTTTAAGAAGGTTCATTAAAAATCCAAATAAGTCACAGGACCCTATTTTTCTCTTGGGCCATATGAAAACCAGCAATGGATGACACCAGTAAGGCAGACATTGTGTGTGAATGTTACATGTAACATTAATCAGTGTTATTCTGGTGAGCATTCAGTAGTGTAATTCCTGATTTATAGCAGCAGATGTGCACATGGAATTGATCTCACTTTGTCATCCTGCATGTGCTTTTTTGCCATGAATGTTTCCCTTTTTCACCTGGGAAATAATTTTTATACATCTTGTGGTTAAAGCTGTGTGGTTTAGTGTGAGCGTAAACAGAATAATTACCAAAATGATTTATTTCCCTTTGTTAACGTAATATGCTTCTAAATGGACTCAGAGGAAATGGGAGTTACCTACTGAAAAGAAATGACGATGTAGCATACTGCAGTCAGTACAGAGATCTATGTATTTTTAATTAATGTTAAACATGTGAAAAAAGGTTGTGTTTTCTTTTTGTGGAGTTAAACCAAAACCCCCCAAAAACCCCCACCCATTCTGATCCTGTGTACTAAAATAATTTTTCTGCCATCTGGATCATTTGATTTCATGTATGCATATTAGCAGTCAAAATGTTGAATTAAATTTTTTAAAAGTGCTGATACAACACTGTGAAACATACGCCTTCATCTCACAAAGTCTGAAAAGTAACTACACTGCTTTCTCTTCAGTCTGTAGAGTCCAAAGAACTCACTAGGTATCTCTTAGCCGTGCTGGGAGGAGGAAGTACTTGGCCAATAGTAATGGGGAAAACTAATTACTCTGCTGTTGTGATTTTCCATTCTCATAGAACTTTTAGTTCTAACTACTATTGGAATTTTTCAGATAAGGAGTTTTGCAGCCCAGTCTCATCGGTAGCAGAATTCAAGATCTTTTAAGCATGAGTCTGTGAAATACAATTTTCAAATTAAATTAATCTTTATTTACTTCCTCTTTCCAAGTTGATTCTTGATCACATATGTAAAACTTTATATGTTGCCTTCTGGCAGTTCTTGAAAGAATTTTTTCATAGCAATTAGGAATGCACCATTTTAATTTCAAGTTTTTTCTAAGAATAACTAGAAAGCAATTCAATCAAGGCATCTTCTGTGTGTGTGTAAATGGCTTGCATGCATTGTGCTGCTTGAAGTTCTGAGAAAATAAATTTGGTTTTGTGTGTCAGAGTAGGCAACACAGCAGGATTTTAATGTGATCGTAATTTAATGTAGTATCCAGCAACAGGACCATAATTAAAGAATATTAGTTCAATATTCAGACTGGTGAGCAATTGGAAATGTGGGAAGAAATACTCTGAGATGCATAGGAGCATAACTGAAAAGAACACTCAGTAAAATATTCCCCATTTATTGGTGGAATAGCAAAACCATTCACATGCAGTGTTTAGGTGTTTTCCACCTGGTTGGGACAATATCAGGCTTCCTTTGAATGAAGCAACACTAAAATCTTAGGAAGTTTAAAAAAGAGAAAAAGAAAAAAAGGAACGTGATTTGAATGAACTGAGTATGGACTTTCTTAGTTTACAGAGCAATGTATTTTAGCATACAACTGGGCAGACTGTTTTGTACTGGGAATGTTTTTCATAGTGCCTGTGACCCTATAAATAGCTAAACTGTGATTAGCTGCTTTTGCCTTTACATTTCCTGAAATCAGGTCTCTTCTGAAGCAAGCAGTCCATGCTGAGCTAGAAACTCATTTGAAATCCTGACTTGACCAGTTCAGATATGTGCCAAGGAATAATGAAATAATTTTTCTAAAGGCAGATTGGCCTTCCTGAACCCTAGGGAATGATGCCCTTCAGTTCCTGGCAGGATCCCGGCATTCAATTTTTAAAAGGCATGGGCAAAATTGTACTTTGAAATCAGTATCTAAATGAGTCATTGTCCTAGTAATTTGTTTGACTTGCATCTTTTTGAAGGCAAAAGGAAGAAGGGCGCTTTCTTTTTGGTTTGGACTAAACAGAATGTATAATATTGCTAAGTTATTAAAGATAGTAGGAGAAGGGTATAATATTAAATGAGAAGGGTGTGATGGGCTACTTTGGAGGCAGAGACCGGAGTGTGTCAGTCGACTTGTGACACAAGAAGGGGGATAAGAGGAGAAGCTGAATACAAAAGAATCCCTCCTGTGCACATACACAACAATTAGATCAAAGGCTGTGATAAGCACGAGCTTGATGAAATTCAATGTTGGCAGAACTGCCTATTTGGGTAATGAGGTGTCACTGGAGCGAAGATCACAAAATGTAACTACAAAAGAAAGAAGCCTGCCAGGCATTGTTAAACCTTTGCTTTTGACTGCAGTCTGAAGATTCTCCTCAATCCTTTATGCAATGAAAATTTTAAACAATGTGATTAACCTTAACTATGTCATTAATGTAACACTGAATTTGAAACGTGCTGTGCAGTCTTGGCTGCACCCTCTCTGTTAATCTGGTATTTGTAATTGATTAGTGTGTGTAATAGTAGGCAAGAAGCTGCACTTTAATCAACTGGGTACCGCCTGCGCACACACACACCGGCACAAGAGACTCCTGCTAGAGAAGCATTCTCAATTCTCTAAAATTTAAGATAATTAAAATTTAGAAGTTTTGAATAGTTCACAGTTCAAACTTTATGTATAATTTAAGCACCAATAGTACTACCATGTTACACGTAGTCAAGACTGTAACTATCTATCGAGTTTAATGAAACGGGCCATATATTAATTCTACTGAAGTTCATGAGTGCTTTTCTACTGAATCAGCATTGGATGCAAATATTTCTTTAATTTTATAACTTACTTAAATAATCAGAGTGCTCTTATACTTGCTTCCATTGAATAAATGCCTGAGCCATTCTGGGTCAGCAAGAATTTTACTTACTTTGTTTAATTCTGGGTATTGGTCTCAAGTTACTACACATAGAATGCCTCAAAGCATTTCCTCGATTGTGGTTTTCCACAGTTCTTAACTGTTGCTTCAGATGAAATCCACTTATTTGCATTTCTACTTCTGTGTGTTTATCCCGGTGCTAACAATACAATAAGCCCTGGGAAGATGCTAATACAGTCTTGTGTTACACATCACCATTTGAGAAACCTAACTGTCTTAGAAGGGGATTTTTCCCCAAACTGCATAGTTGAAAAACTGAGGCATAAAGGTACGAGTTTTACCTCAAATCACCAATTTATAACTATGCTTAGCCAGGGGGAGAACTTGACAGTCCTGTCCCCCACTTCTGCAATATACCTCCTAGGCAATCATATTCCAATCTTATTTTATCATTTTATTGCCATAATTCCATTCATTATCCAGTATTCCTCAGATGTTTGAGAAACGTGGGTCTTAAGTCTGACATGCTCTATGAAATGTGCCGGTTCTTACGGGATTGAATTAGTTCACTAGAAACGTATCTCAGGATTTGGTTAAAGCAAATCACATTTGCTGTGATTTTTACTGTGCATGGTTTCTGCAGCAGGGTGTTATGACTTTGTGGAGCTGCATGATATTACCAACTGAAGTGTTAGAAGAAGAAACGAGGCTGTGAAAGTTATGCGGATCTTGTGATGCAGAGGCTTTCCCTCTGCAAAATAGATGATTGTTCTGAGGCAAACTGATCATAAGAGTTTGCCTCATGTTTCCTACTACCTCATCTGCCAGTAAATATTCAGGCAAAATATTGAAGCTCCTTATTTTTATTTTATCAGCCAAATTTTGGCACTTAGAAGTTAAACTACTTCTGAAAATATCCTTCATCATCTTTCACTGAGATTTTGATTAAGTGATGACTGGTTTATCTGAAGTGTTGTCCTTCAATTAATCTTTTTATGTCTGCATGATAAGTGCAACTTTATTTGGCTAATGTTATTTTTCAGTCCGTATTTCGTATATTTTTCTTTGTGTTTGCTGTGCATTTACTTTTTTCCCCTTGTTCTTCGTAATAAGAATTAAGTGTAATTTCCAACAGAGTGCTACCAATTTATATAAAACTCATGATCCTATGTACAGGTTTGTAAAATTAATCTGATCTGCTGTATTGTACTTTCAAATAGTTACTTATCCTTTGCTAAATAAGAGGAGTTTTATAGGGTTTTAAATGACTCTTTGAAAGGTTTACTTGAGGTATTGAACTTCCCATGGAGTGTAAATGATCCCTCCGTAGTGTTATGGCTTATTTGTCTTACAGCAGTTTTATCAATAACCTGATCACTTTTTCTTTGTAATCTATTTTTATTTCTCCTTTTGCTTACTTCCATATTTTGGGTGAGTTAACTAATGAGGATAGAGTTATTTTAACTGTCTTCAGCCAGGTTTTGAAATTGTTTCATGACTGCTATATCCGAGTGCCTGTCTGAAACAACTGGTGACAAGTCAGGCAGGGAAAGGAGTGGCAAACCCCAAATTACAGACACATTGTTTTTAATGTGAAGAATCACTTTGCTTCAGTGGCCACATTGATCTACTACCTTAATGTACAATGAAATATAAACAAACTTAATTATCTAGTTGCAGAATGTTTTAATATCTAGAAAATGCAGTGCTTCATAACAAACCTGTAAGGTCGAAACGCAAAACTCCCTGATCTTAATGGTCTTTAATGTATAGCTAGAAATTATTTATCCACTTCAGTTTACTAATTGTTGTTCATGTATTTATTCTCAATAATGTCTTGACGATTTTGAGCTATTGATAAACACTGCATTTATATTTTGGTGAAGAAGAATGTTCTTGTTGCTGAAGTTCGTTTACCATTGATTACCCAAGACCCTTCTTTGGCACAGTCTTCATCTGCTAGTTGACTATCTGAATAATCTTTAAAGAACAGGTACATTCTCAGAGAAATTAAATACTGTCTGTAATGCTTTGCATTCATGGGTGGGTTTGTGTGTTGCGCACTTGGGGAAGAAACATTGATTTAAAGTTCTGTGAAGTAAACAGCCTATTTTAGCCTCGAAAAAGAATAGAAAGAAACAAACAATAATGAGCAAAGTCTGTCTAAACTGCTGCTTCATGCTAGTAACCTGAAAAGTGCAGAATTTGTGCTCACAGTTCAGTCAAAATAGCCAGATCCTAGGTCATCTTGGGGAAGGAGATCCTAGATTTCAGTCACTGCTCAAGAGGCAGGATTGCTAAAACTGCTTTGGAGTTCTCTTGTGATCGAGAGGTTGAGAATCAAAACTGTACAGATTTTAAGTAGTAAAAAGAGGAAAGAAGCAAAACCTGAAAAAAAAATAGATTCAGAGGCTTTGACTTCAGGTATTTCTTTTCAGGTATTGCTTTACAAGAATGTTTTAAAAAATAATTTTCATTGGTCAAAGAATTGCTGAAATCAGTCTACCTATCCTAATTGAAAAAGCAGACTTAGAAGCTAAATTTTGGGCTGTGAATTTTGAATGTGTGGCCCCGATCTCTAGAGAGATGTTAGGAGATGCTATATTTAGAAAATTACTTCGGTAATCTCATGTTATCCACAATTCTTAACGCTCAAACCTTTTGTTTATTCTGAAGGTGCTAGAGTTTCTTGTCTGAGCTAGTCTGGTTGTGCAATTAAAAGGTAATTTCTTGCTGTTTAATGTGTATGTTGGTATAATTTTTTTCGTCACAATTAGTCATTCACAATGGCAATCAGTTGATGTGAATTTTGTAGCACTGGCAGCGTCATGGTTGTCTCAGAGACAAACTTCCCACTAATTCCTCTTCCAGTATGAGAACTCATATTACCTCTGAGTTCTTTCCAAGGTAGCAAGATATAATGCACTGACTTCACTGCAGTATACGTAATACAATAAATCAGGAGCAACAGTTAATGAAAATGTACCGTAAGGTACGTAACTATATGGGGGGGAAAAAAAAAGTAGGAGTATTTTTAGGTATGTAAACTAAGTATTTATATAATTATTGTAATTTCACTTTCCCTGTGCTATCTCGTCTTCCCAGCCAGGGTAATGATCTGTCTTATCACGGAAGTACCTCTACTAAATCTTTTGAAATGTCAAAAGAGAACTAATATTTACATCAGAATAATAACTACAATTACTTACCCACTTTCCAATTCATTTGGAGTCAATTATTCTTTAGTACTAAGAGAAATAGAGCCTTATGTAATACTGGAATGAGTTTAATGAATCCTTTTTCACATACAGCAGGCTGATAAATGAAATTCAGCCTATAATTTAAGAGCTTGGGGAAATAGTATGATATTAAGGGTGCTTTGAGTGATTGACAGTTTAATTTATTACAAAGAGCAGTAGTCTGTCTTACCTTGGAATTCATTCCTCTTCTGCAATTAATGATTTCAACTGGGGAGATCATAATCATTCTAGGAAGAGTTTCCAAGCAAAATTTTTAGGGACTGCTTGGCATCACCTGTCAATTACTGCACACTTGTAACCCTTTATTTTGCAAAAATGACTGTAAAAAATGCAATGTGTAATACCAAAAGCAATGCTGAAAAGTTCATAGGAGCTGGAGAATGAGATATATCTGTTCTAGTAGAATTTCCCACAAGTTGGTATCATATTTTCATCAGGAAGGAGAAAGGGTAATTGGATTTAAATGTCAAGATATTCCTTCTGTAGATTTGAAGTCACACATCTATTTTCTCAGCTACAGTTTTTGCTTGTGATTATGAAAACTGCACTCACTTGTCACTGAAGATGACAGAAAAGAATTCTTTAGGAGTGAGTCAAATGCTGAACCATAACCTGAAGGTTTGATACAAGCAACACAACACCACTGGTACAGACGAAAAATGAATTATTCCATTGGTATTTGGTAGATTGTAAGTGAAATAGTGATTTTTACTAAGAAGCAACCCAGATAAAGCTAAGAAAGATTAATCCAGCAACAGAATTCTAGTTCAGGAAAATACAGATTCAGATGTCCAAGAGATAAAGGCAGAGTTGCCTACAGGAAGAAAACACTGGCAGATATTTTTCCTGTCCCCCACATTTTTCTAGATATTTAGAAGCAAATGGAATGAAACATTCCTAGAATGTCAGTTATTTTCCTAGACTGTGTGTTCAAAATAGTAACAAAAAGGCATTTTAATAAATGATGTAGAAATGTGCAGATAGCTCCTAATACCATTCCCTTGGCAGCAATTCTATTCCATGCATTTGACCCTTACTGCTACTCAGTATGTGTTGGCTGCTTCTGGCTCCTGCTGAACTCAAAAAAACAGCT
>NW_010559137.1:32413-33708 GCF_000687285.1 Phaethon lepturus
AGCAGCGCAGTGAATGCTAATTAGTAAAATTGGGGAAGTAAGAACTGTCATCTTCCTTCAGTGTGTGTATTGGGAAAGGGTGTCTGGGTTGCATCTTCTTTTTTCTAGAATCTCTTTAAGTTAGAGGAGAACGTAGGGGGTTTCTCTCATGTTGCTGGGGTACAAGGAGAGCCCCCATAAAGACCATCTCTTGTGAGTGCTGGGTTCCTATTCCTGTTGTATGGCATGTTCAGCTGTAACTGATTACATGTGTAACAATACTTTTTGTGCATAAGGGTAGCATAATTTGTTACGCACCTGTGTGTGCTATTTGTTACAGGAATGCTAAATATACTTAAAATAGGCTTGTCTTACTAGAACTTTGTTTTACAAGAACTGTTCTCAGTACATTTGTTAATTTTTCCCTTTAATAGCTCATTTTTTTTTCAGAGGATGCTTGTAATGCTTTAGGAAATGCATGTGTCATGGATACTGTTTGATACTGAGATAATTTTTGTGTACCTCTCAGTCTGTGCACTCGTATTCTGAATATGCTTTATCTTTGCTTTCTCTTACTCTGTTCTTTTTTTCACCCCTATTCTGGGCTGGTATCTCAAAGATCCAGCAGCTTTAAAGGCTGGTTTACTTAGAGTACTCCAGTATGTAAGGTTGTACCTCAGTTTAACAAGGAGAGCATGAGGGAAAGAATTAGGGATCTGTGATTGCCTATTGGGTCAAACTGGGAGAATTCATAATGAAAAGGGATGGAGGCTGTAAAGCGGGTGCACTAGAGGGAAGTCATGTTAACTAGACCAAGATGAGGGAGAAATCAGATAAAGTGAGAGAAAAGAAGCCCTGACCACCATAATTCAGTATGGCCCTAGTTTGTGGTTTCTAATTGATTTCTACTTTTGCTCTGTCTTTTAAGTGAAGAGCATTTAGAAACCTGGTGGTTGTGGTAGAGCTTGGAAACCTTGTTCCAAACTGACTGGTGTGCCACACAGTGTATTGGTGACAGCTCCCTGGCGGTCAGTTAAATGTTCAGAACGTCTTGCATGGACCTTAGTTGTCCACTGTCAGAAGAGCTGGCCTTAGAGACTGCATTTGTGCTAAAGACCTCAGCCTTTATTCAGACGCTGGCCAAACCCCAAGGCACAGCGAGAAGAGGCAGAAAACAGTTACTGACACAAAGCATTTTGATTCTGTGGGGCTTGCTCAGATTTGTGAAAACATAATCCCTATAATGCTGTTCCTAAGTACTTCCTTTAGCTGAGTACAGGCAAAACATTTATTCTTTCACAAGTTAAAAACCGCTC
>NW_010559137.1:33739-56121 GCF_000687285.1 Phaethon lepturus
TGATTTGTGCAAAGTTTTCCTGCTACCTGCATAATTTACAGTTCAATGAAAAGAAGGCAGGAGAGCGTGAACACTGTCTGGGGCCAGGGCTGATTTGCAAGGTTCCTCATGGAGAAGGGGAGAGTAAAAGTTTTGACATTCTACTAATCTTCAGTGCAGTGGATGACTGACAGGTGTCTGCAGAGCGTTTCTCCCCTTCCTCTTCTGGCTCACTGTAGAGCTGATGTACCAAAGCTGCTCTGTCAGACAGTCTAACTTCAGGTTAAACTTCTAAACTTCAGGTTTTTGAGTTACTTAATGAAAGCAATTCATAAGAGGTACCAGAGCTGGGAGCAAGAGCTATCAAATAACCTACTGTTGTTGATACTGTTTATGATAGCGCTGTCTTATGCTTTTACAGTGCCTTCCAGTTCTAGCATCCTTGGTATTGAGATGCATTTGGCATCACTAAAATTCAGTGGGTGGACAGTAATAATCAGATGATGAATTACATGTGGCAGAGTAAGCGTGTGGCCATAATTATTACCACAGACACAAGTGCAAATCATAGTTCTTACAAATAGGTATAAATGAGCTTTCTTATCTGTGCATCATAAGTGTGGCCTCCTTCAGACAATGGATAATCAGTAAAGTAAATTTTAGTAATTTTTATCCGAGGATGAAAAACTACAGTGCTTTTTGGTATGGTTTTACCAGTATATGTGGATTATAGCAACTAAATTAAAAAATATGACTTTATTGTTTTATTTTACCATCACTGCATATCATCACTTTACTGTGCCGTGTATATCATTACTGGCTGGGCTGTTATTTAAATGGCTTTTTTACCTACCCTTGAATATCAAGATAAATTGTTGCTTATACATTTGACTTTGAATTCCTAGTTGGATGAGAGCTTCAGGGTGTGGTGTTTTATTGTTTGTTTGGGGTTTTGTGATTTTCTTTAATTTTATTTTGGTTTGCTTTTTAAATCTATGAACACCAAGGAAATTAAACCTCTCCTTTTCTATCAGTTTGGACTGACAGGTGTACCTGGCAAGGCTCCTTCTGTATGTCGCTGGATTGTTTAGTACCATATATCACATGTACTTAATTCAGTCCCTGAAGATATTTTTTAAATTCCCTCAGTTATATGCCAGCAATACAAATTCCTGTTGTATTGTGAGTCATCATTGGCCCTATGTGGTCTGATATTGGGACACCCAGTAGATGTGACAAGTTACAACTTCATTCATCATTATTTCTGTGTTATTCAGTTAAGAAGGAATATTAGGAGTTAAGGTTTTGAAGAACACCAGCTAGTTTAAATTGATTTAGAACCATTAAATGCTCATCCACTCATTAAAGGCATGAGGAAATCCTGTGGATTCCTTTTTTCCATGGCATTTCTTTTTCCAGACAGAGCTAAGTACCTTATCTTAATGCAGCTGAGCAGGACAGAAAGAGAGAAGTCGTCCGAGTGTTGGCTGTCACTGAGGGGAGCACTCCTGCCCGTTGCAAAGGGAATTCAGTGAAACGGGTCAGGGGAGCAGAGGTGCATTTTAAAGTAGTGGCATATTAGTAGGATGATGAAAGAACCTGAGGTCTTGCATGATCTGAACAAAATATAGGTTCCTATTTTACGTGTTACCTTTCCTCTGCTGGAAATGTGCAGAGTAAGACTAGAGAGCCTGGAGCCCTTCTGCAGCCGCCACTCCAGAGAGCTGGGCAGAACTGGAGGAGGCTGTGATCTGCCCACAGATACAGGCACAACCCCCCCAACTACCATTAAAGGAGGACGAAGCCAAAGACCTCATTAGAATTAATCAGTCACTGTTTCTAAAGTTGCAGGATCTTACAATTTGCTGATTTATCTTTCCCCCCCCCAATACAGGCACATTGCAAAAAGGGGCCTGCAAGGCCCAGGGAAGAGGTCCATGAGGTCATCCCTCTTTGATACTGTCTAAATTTCAAAATGTTTTTTGAAGGATCACATGGCAGGCCTAGAGGCAAGCTTAAATTTAGTATGTATAAAAAGTTTTTCTAGTTTAAAAAGTTTAGGAACTGCAACTCTTGAGAGGATGAGGCATACCTTTACAATGCCTGACAGATGTCTACCTGACCTGTACCTATAAAGAATGATAGGGTTTCCATAACCTCTTTTAGCTGCCTGTTCCATTATAATTACCTTTTGATGTATAGAGCTTTTCCCAATCTAAGTCCTTTTCACTGAAAATTAAGCCAATTATGTCTTGTCCTCTCCCCAGCAGACACAGAGAATAATTCATCAAACTCCCTCTTAGTAAGAGCCTTTTACATTAAGACAATTTGTTTCATGTCTTCTTCTGATCATCTTTCCTTTTCTATGTGGGGAAAAAAAAAGGCAAAAAACTGAATCTTTGAATTTTCCTACTTTTTTTTCCCAAAGCTTCAGCATTCTTACTACTTTCTTTGAAACTCCCTGTTCTGATCTGCTTGCTTTTGACAGGGTGTGCCTAGAAGCCAAAAAGATTAACTTCTCTTCAGACTCCAGGTATTTAGGGTGCCTGGTCCTAGCAATCAGTGACTAAAACAAGTGTCTTGTAGGTGTATTCTGTGTTTGGTCACATGTGTGAGCATATGATCCCCTTATAGCTGCTGCTGAGCATTTCCTTAGCTAAACATAAAAATTCCTGAATTAGGATGTTCTTCACTTCTATAACTGGTCTTTACAATAATAACTTACTGTGAAATATTTATTTATTTATTTTTACAGTTTGTTTCCTCTCTGCTTTGTAAAATGTTCGGGGACAGCAAATGCAATAAGCTGAGTACCTGATAGTGTTGAGGAACAAAGGAAATTCCCCAAAAGTATGTTTTTGCTCAGGGTCAGTTAGAAAACACTCTTGTTTTCTATCACTGTTTTTTTTATTCTGCGCTCCCTAACATTCAAGTGCCCGTGGTAGGTTCTACGTACTGTATGGTATGTAGATGTTCTACATGATCAATAATTTATGGAGTTGGCAATTTTTAAATGATTAAATTTTCAACAGTGATAGCAGGTTCCTTCTCTGCTCTTGTAGTTATTACCCCACTGAATAGTTTTCTACCAACAAATGCTGAAATAAATATTTCAAAACTTTCTTTTAATTGTTGTGACCCACATTTTGACTGACAATCTTTTATTAACACTGTATAAAAAGCATTAAGTTTTTTGCATTTAGGATATTAATCATCTTTAGTGATGATGGCTTGCTGTGATTCCCAAGTGACTGAACTATTCTTTGTGCTCTGTCTTTGTGCTCTGACATAATTTGTAAGTTATGGAGATAATGATTTACTTGAAGAGATCACATTATGTAATGGTGCAGTCTTTGTTACAGTTGTAAAATCCCACCAAATAAGGTGGAAATTCAGTATGGTAATGAGGTCACTTCAGATTAGTGTTTTCTAGAACAATGCTGATGAGAAACGATGTCCTTCCCAAACTCCATCTTTATACTTGTCCGTAGTTGTAATGTTATTCTGGAAGTGTAATTTTCAGAAACGTGAAGTGTGTGCATGACTGTGGTTTTGAAAGATGTCTTGTAAATGACAAATATGAAAAAAACAGAGAAGCTTTTGAAGACCTTTTGACTTGAAGCCCCAAAAGTTAGAGGAAATGTGTTTTCTGGCTTTGTCCCAGTTCTATCAGATATTTTAAATAAAAATCTCTAGCTTGCAGAGGCTGTCCAACTTCTAATTTCTGAAGAAATTAATTTAAATATTAATTTAATTGCGGAAGAATAATGTTACCAATTATGTAAAGGAGAGGAAAATGAAATATGACTTATTTTGATGCAGAAAGGAAATTTACTATAATATTCTGCAATAATTTAATCTGTAGGAGCTGCTTGGAAGTAGTGCATGGCTGAGTGGGGCTAAAGTTGAGTCTAGTTCCCGGCGCACACCTCTGATACAGGCAAGGTGCTAAGTACAGTTCATACTGTACTAGTACGCAGTAAAGTTTTCCATCCCTCTGGGCACACCCTGAAGTAGATCCTGCTTTCTGCAGTGGTGATCTTTCTATTTTCTCAAGCTTCTTATCCACATTAAAATAATAAACTGAAAAGTCAACATCTTGTATAAGACTGTGACCTAATAAGAGTTAAATCCCAGTCAGTGGCAAAAACCTATCGTTGAATTTTTAGGCAGTACAGCTATCATTGGATTACTCTCACCTTTTTGTTCCCAGTGAATCCAGGAAATTGAGTTGGGTTTCTGCTGATTGACCTCTTTTGTGATATCCCCTTAAAACAAACCTGAATTTTTGCCATGCATGTGGAGGATTCCTGCATGACCTTCCTGCTCCACAGACTCGTGCAAAGCTGTGCAGTAGTGTTTCCCTCAGCCTTGCTCATCTGAGGACTCTGCAGGAACAGAATGAGCCCTGAACTGGGGCTAGGAACTAAGCAAATAGAGCTCTATTTTGACAATAACAAAATGAAATTAATTTTAATTTCAGCTACCTGGATTTAATTTTGAGTTTTAGGGTTGCTGTCTGAGTAGTCATACTGAATTTGGGACTTGGTGTTCTTGCCCATTGCCCTCCTAGCACTTCTGCTTTATTTGCAATAGCATCAGCCCCATTTCTCTTACTTTATTATATTGGCAGTGTCCTTAACCAGTGACAGCCAAGGCAGCATGTTTCTGTTATTGATTTCTTCTTCTGTAAATTATAAGATTGATTACTTCCCCTTTCCTCTTATTGTCTATCATAAACTGAAGATACATTATCCCTGGCAGTACCTCAAGCAGAAGAGGAATCTGGCTTGCAGTGTGTAGCAAACCACATCTGTGATCATGAAGTGCAATGCAGTTATTTCTTTATCTCTAAATTAAGGTAATTGTGAGAGTGGAGTTATGGAGAGGTTTGGTTATATCAGATGGAAATTTTTGTTTGTTTTGTTGGATGATTGTGAAAGCTGGAGAACTGTGGATAAAGAAATTAAAACAATTTTTTTCTGCATTTGACAATCGTTATTATGCCTAATCTCTTATTAGGAAGCAGGATTCTGAAGTCTACAGATGAGTTTGCTCATTGCACAGATGTAAGATAATAAAGGTTGAGATTGAATTTGTTTGTGAACTCTTTGTGAAAATATTATGGTTTACATCCAGCCTCCTTTAGCAACAGTAAATTTACCATTGTGAAACAAAGGAATATTGAGATAATACAATACCAAGATTTTCCTATCAGAGATTTGTATATACCAGTTACTGTGTTTTCAGCTAAGCCTGTTGTCACCAACTAGATAGAAAGTAGAAGATGGGTTTGGGTAAGGGAAGATATTTTCCTTTATGAGGTTCTGTTCTAATATCAGGAGGATTTGAAATATTTTCCCCTTTGCTTCATAGCAAATCCCCTTCAGGAAGTGGGCTTGCAGTTGCATGTGACCAGGTTATGGTGTTTTCCCATGTTCCCATTTTCAGCTGAGCTGCTGTTGCTGCCTTTGGACATGCTCCATGTCATGGCAATGGTGAATTGAAATTTATTTGCT
This sequence comes from Phaethon lepturus, assembly GCF_000687285.1. Lineage (NCBI taxonomy): Eukaryota > Metazoa > Chordata > Aves > Phaethontiformes > Phaethontidae > Phaethon > Phaethon lepturus. The sequence continues at coordinate 39,238 of NW_010559137.1, forward strand.
GAAAGAATCCTTACTGAGGTTTACAGTGCACCGGAGCACGCTAAAAGCCTGCACAGTCAGTGACTGAGGTGAAGAGCAGTAACTTACAAAGACTTTGTAATTCAATTGTACTTTAGTTGTGTATTTGTACACATCTCTTCCCAGGCAGTATATTTAACAGCCTCTGGAATTCATGATGCATTCCAGTGGTGTATCACAAAGTTTTGAAAAAGACTTACATTAAGGCTATCCTTGTTATCGAAGTTGGTGTTATTTCCTTCCTACTAGTGAATCTGTGCCATCTTGACTACTGCAATAGTATGTCTGCCAGGGATGACTTGTACCCCTAAGAACTTGTGGTTGTTTTTTGGAATGCAGTGAGGTTCAAAATTCCTATCATGTTTATATGCTAATGTTTTAATCAGATGAGTTCTCTCTCCCTCATTTTATCTAATGAATGATGACCTTTCGTCTCTGCTCCCCATCTAGTAATATCTTTAGACATTAAGTATAAATCTTCTTAGCAAATGAGTTGCTTATGTTTGCCATATGATAGATCTCTCTTTTGGTATGAACAAATATTTTGTTTAAACAGGAAAACAAACTCCCTAGCACCTTTCTTTTCCTTTTTTTATGCACAGAGTTAGGCACTTCAGCCTGGTTATAATAATAATATATAGCTAGTATGCTGTATTATGAAGACTCTTAACTACATAATGTAGTAGATCTATTATGTGAAAGTACACTTAACTGGGAAAAAAATCCACCTCATTTGATGCTTGAAATCAAGGGAGTCAGTTCATATTCTGTTCAAATATATACTCCTCTTTGCATCCTTCTCTGCCACTGGAAAAAAAGTATGCTTGTGTTGAACTAATGTGGTTTTTTGTTTTTGTGTGTTGTATTCCCCGCCGCCCCAACTTTCAGCAATCCAGTAAAAGTCCTTCACGTAGGTGCAGAAGCATGTGCATTGTGATGTCCATATGCATGGACTAAAATTTTAAGTTCACTGTTTCCCAGCTTGATCATGTTACAACATTTTCTGTCAGCTGAATAAAATGACATACTAAAGGTACCCATTCTCATTCTTCAGAACCAAAATGACTCCATTACCTTATATGGATCAGTATGTAGCACCAAGAGTAAATATAGTTCTTCATAGAGAGCCTTTTTAGATCAGATAGTGTTTGTCATGCAAGCCATGTGTTTGTTAAAGGATGAGATATATTCCCAAGATTTTGCTTTAAGGCATTTGTTAAATGTGACGCAGGCTGAAGGAGAATTTTCGGTCTATACTGCACAGGTACCTGCTGGGCTGAATGTCCTGGCGGAAAGAAATCATCATCCCAATAGACTGGAATAGAGTTTGTAGCAGATTTAGACAACTATGGATCACCTGTGTCACTGGAGAAGAGGGTGTGTTTGAGATGGACATGACATTTGCAATAAACACTTTAGCAGGGTTATCTACATGCATGAATATTTTATATTTTAAATGTCTGATGGTGAGTGTATTAATGTTAGGATTAAAAGACTTGACCCTACTGCTGCCCCCTGCAGAACCCCTACAGATGCTAAAAGTGGTTCTGACATGAAGTTCTGCAGTGAAATGCTTTGAAAATTATGTCAAGGAGGACAAAGAACCAACATCAAGACGTGCATTTTGGATTGTAAGAGTAAAGTGGAGCAGCTGTGAGGAAAAGCTCCTTTAAACAAAGACTGACACAAACCTGTAAAATGACCTTTACCCGCAGTAGTGTGGATGTGATCAGTAAATTCAAGAAATGCTGAGGTGCTGTGTGGTAGCTTAATGAGCTTCATGGAAAGGGCAAGCATGAGATTAGAGATGAATTAGTTTGTTGTAACTTAGATATTTGTCATCTTGCTCAGGAAGGATGTTTTCAATTATTTCCAGTATAACAGTTGAGATTAATCAAGTTTTAAAAATGAAATACATGGAGCAATGTGGGAAAGATGTAATATCTTTTATATTCAGCTGAGACTGTGATACGGGAGAGAGGGAGGTAATAAATGAATGAACAGCCCGAGTGGAAGCTCTGGGTGTGTGCAGAAAGGAAAAAAATGAGATATCTACAGGAGATATTTTTAGAAGTGGCTAAATCACATCAGATGCAGTTCTATAGTAGTGTTTCTGCTTGAAAGGATAAAGTTAAAACTATTTGATTCATATGGCATATTAGAGATCTCCTATTTATTTTAGCTTTTACTCATCAAAAAGAACCTGTAAAGAGATTTTGTCCAGGTGAAAGAGAAGAAAGAACAAGAAATTAACGGTTTAACATTTTTGACTTTCCCATTAATGTCTTATAAGTCTTAAGAAATCCTGATTTTGTAATGTTTTGTAAAGAAAAAAGAGCTACTGATTCAAGGGACACTAACTAATAATTGTTTGGCTGTGGGTGAGTGCACATTTGTGTGTGTGTAAAGGTAGGTCCTGACCTGAAGGTGGTTATTTTTGATGGAGTGTGCAACTAGGTTGGCACTACAGAGTGGAACTGAATAAACATGTTTCTTGCCAAGCCAACTGTGATTAGAGCCCTCAGTAATAGGAGTTTCTAATAGGGATTAGAGATTCCAGAGGAACTTTAAATTAGAAATAAAGTTGGCCAAGTTGGTGGAAGCACTGTCAGCAGCAGCCACCTTCAGAATTACGGGCAACAAAATGGTTTTGCAGATTTTACAAACAAATAAGGAGTAGCATTATTTTTTTTAAATGTATCTCCTGTAATTTTATGGGCAGTTAACAAGCCTGCCAGTCAGTTTATAAACAAAACTAGAATGAGAGATAAGCAGCTACTTGCTGGTAGTGTGATACCTATACCTGCAGTTTCTCCTTTTTGAAGACACAAAACAATCGATGCAAGGATTGTAATGTGTGTGTGGAACTAAGGAAAGAGAAGATTGCAACAGATCCTATTAAAAGGGATATTATCAGATGGCAATGACTAATGATGTTCGTCAGAGATCAGTCCTGGCTTAAGCCTGCTCGTTGTATCGATTAATGATGTGTGTGGAAGGAGGAGACGTGTACTGAAACTTGTGGATGGCATGAGTGTAGTGAGGTGCTGCAAACACTGGAGACTGCAAAATCACATACAAAATTAGTAGCACAAATTTGCTATTTTTGCCCTTTTAGGGGGTCAAACATAACTTTATGCTATGAGCATAAAGCTTTTGGAAGCAGTGGAGGAGGAAGAGGCCTGGTGGGCTGGAGAATGGCCGGCAGTGCCGGCAGGCCGCGGTGTGAGAGGGGCTGGTGTGGCGCTGGCAGTGCCTGGCTTGGTGCCATTTAATGGAAACACTAACCTGGATGAACTGGCCTGACTTCCAAACGGGGCAGTCATGGCGGAGGGAGAGAAAGTTGTTTCAAGAGGGAGGTATGGAAAAGACTATATTCCAAACCAGGAGCTTTCATTGAGATCAGAAACCAAGGGCTTGGTAAGATTCTGGGAGCAGATACAGATAAGGCGGTTTGAAAGGAGACCAGAATGCAGTTTGTTTGCAGTAGCGTAAATTATATTAATACTGTACTGAAGAACTCCTGTTGATCATCTGCAGCGGTGGAAGATACTGTTTTTCCCTTGACTGGTAATTTTGCTTTTTCTCCTGCTAAGTTAGTTTAAGTGTTCTGAGCTCCAGAGCTCTCTGCGTTCCCTCAACCAGGGCAACCATTAAACACTTTGCTGAGCCTGGATACCTTGATCAGGTGGCTGTACCCATGCCACACTCCTCTTTGTGGGTTTACATTGGTAAATTACCAATACCTTTCCTACTTGTTGAAAAAGTGCTCCACGTTTTTCAACTCTGAGTCAATCCAGTTTCTTTTTCTTTTAAAACTCACCCTCTGCCAAAGGTATTTGTTCCTTTCATGCTCAGGTGTGCTACAGCTAAACAATGATACTACTTGGTGGGTGTGTATGTGAGGATTTTTTTTTTTTCTTACCAGGGTATCAGAACTGGAAAATCTCAAATATTACAGCAAGATACTTCTTTTGTCTGTGTGGTGGAAGGCATATAATGTTCACTTTCAAAGTCTGTCGTGAGTCTACTTTATGTTAATTTGCTATTGAATTACTGTGCCTTGAGCTAGGAGCTTTAGGAAGCACAGGCCTCGGTATTAGATAAAAACCTATTCAGTCTACTTTGACATCAGCTCGCCGTGCTGCACAATGTTCATTTATTTTTAGCTAAATTTCCTTCGTGTTTGTATTAGAGAACAATACTGTGAATGCACAAAGGAATGTCACAAGCAGGTAACGATCGAAGTAGCCACCTACCACACCTTAAGAAAAAAGTAAAAACTTGATTTGAAAGGTGCTAAAGTAAAAATTATGGAATTGGGTACTACAGTCTGAAATGCATCTGCATCTGTAATTCTTTCTTTTTCCTTTTAGGAGAGCCTCAAGTGACTGAAAATCCTAATCAATTAATTTTATACTGTTACCTTAGGGTACCTATAGTACACTAGAAAGTCTCTAAAAAGTGTGGCATTCTTGGTTGCTTTGCATGTGGTTGAAACAAATTATCTCAGAAAGTAGGTAGTACATGGTCACATGGTTAGCAATATACTATATTATGAGATTTTCTGGAATTAATTTCCCATTATATGAATATTTTTCTCTTCTGTCCTTGTTTTCCACTGAGAAGCTATTAAAAACCCTGATGGAATGACAATTAATATAGCATGTTTGGATTTACATTGTCTAAAATTTCACTGATGCAGTGAAAAATATTAATTAGATTCCTGTGGTGGCAGCTCATGCCATCCTCTGCCACTGTATTGCAAGGGCGTCCTTGGTGCTGCTGACAGCTGTCTCTGCTCTCTGGATCTAAGCAGTGTGAAGGACCTTGGCTATCTCTGTGCCCTTTGCCAGGGATGATATGGACTCCTGTCCCTGCTGCAAGGGAAGTGCTGAAAAAAATCATCATTTTGCTCTTTTAAAACCTGCTTTTCAAAAAAATGCTGCCAAGAAACAGCACAGTGTTTTGAGGATGATGACGCAGATAACCTTACAGGTCTTTTCTTTCCTGAATTTCAAGATATCTTTGATGTTGTGAAATTTCATTAACTGATGTGATAGACTGCATTTATATTACTGGTCACCAAATCAGCTTCTGGCCAGCAACAGAAAACCTGCTCTTACAGCTAGCAGCCAGGTTTGTGCTGCATGTCAGGCTTCACCCGCTCAGGTGTGGTCTGCTAACAGGTCTGAAAATCTCCAGACTTGTTCTGTGGCAATAGAAGTTCTCAAAAACTGAATGATTAACAAAAGGGTCTCTGGATTGTGAATGTGAAACTTCAGAGAACAAAAAAAAGTTGTAAGTGAAAAGGAGTCATTCTCTTTCAGCTTCATGTTCCCCATGACACCTCCAGTATTTGGGTAGCTGTGGGTGCACAGAAATTTCTACAAGTATAGGTCAGAGTGTTAAAACACTGCAGTATAAACTGCATCTTTGGTACCAGCTGAGCTATTTCCAAAGCCTGTAGATCCCTACAGCTGCTGAAAGGTTGATGAATATACAAGGTGAAAGGTATTTTCAAAAATGAAATGAAATACTATGGCAGATCTTACTTATTTTCCTGAATGCTGATGAATTTGACAGTGTCTGTTGCACACATTTTATTAACGTGTTCAAATTTATAGATTAAAAATAGATCTGATGAAATGAGATACATTGTAAATGCCTTTCTTAAATAAGGCTTTTATATTCACATATGGTATATGCTTTCCAACAATAATAATGGCTGTTTGCTAAAATGGGGGACACACCATAGTATTCTGAAGTCTCAAATCTGTGGGGAAAAAATCTAAAAAAAAAAAAAAAAAAAAGGCAGTTAATCTGTTCTGGGTTCTGTTTGGCTTCTTAACAAGTAATGATGATCTAATACCCTCACTTTGGAACAATATTCTACTGGCTGAACGCTCCAGCTGGATTTAATGGGATTGCCCATCGCATGGTGGCTTGTGCACTAAGGGCATTGCCATCTGTACTGTGGCTAGGAGGAAGCACAGAAAGGAAAGAGAAAGGAGGAATTCTTTTCTTTAGTAAGATTATCTCTGGGAAGCTTCTGTTTGCACACAGAATTGCTCGCTTGTCTCATAAGAAAGTGAAAGTCCTTGAAGACTACTGTAGAGTGGCATCTACCCAAAGAACTCTCAAGATGTTTGCTTTGGTAAAGACCCATAAGAAATGGACCATTCCTAAAGAGATATAAAATGGGAAGTTTCATTATATTTTGGATTTTGGAAGCACCAGTTGCTATCCAATATTATAAACTGCATTTCTAAGGATTGCACATCCTCCACTGCTGCCAACTTTAGAGAAACGGGGGTTTTTTTCAGCTGTTTGGGATCCACAAGTGCTCTAACAAGGTGTTAGGAACACCACAAGCCCCAAGAAAACCTTCCATGAGCATTTGCACCCTATTAGCTACCAGACACTCCACATCTTACATTCGTTTTGCTGCTTGGGAAACTACTTGTTAATTGGTTTTTGTTTAAAGAATAAAATGTAATTTGAATGTATTTGCTGAATACATTCTGTCTAATAACATAGAATAGCAGTTCACAGATCTGTAAAGGGCTAAACCCCTTTCTGATCTTAGTCAGTTACCACACTATCTGACTTCCTATATTCTGTACCACGATGCTTGAAATATGTGGACACTGCACTTTGTTACCTCCAGAAATGTCATTTTCTATTGAGGAATTTTCAGATGATCTCAGGTCTTTGCTGCAGGCTTGGCACATGATATTTTCTAATACTGTTTTAAGGTTAAATATAATTGTTAAGATATTTCTTTGTACATGCTAGGAAAGGGAGCTTGTCAGATATACAAGGGAAAGGAGCCTGGCAGGGTTATGGCAAGCAAAGTTATGGGTTAGAACTAGTTTGTATACAGTTATGGCTGTATCAGTGCTGTGTCCTTAGCTGGCTTATCCCAGCCAGCTTGTGGCCATCAAAGGATGCTTCTCATTTAGGAGCTGCCATACCTACTGTGGGTATTTATTTCTGCAGCCATAGCTGTGAGCTTATTTATTGGTTGCTGTCGGAAAGAGTATCCTTGGATAACTTCAGTAAATGAGAACATTTCCCTACCATAATACTAATAAGCTGTTGTTTGAGGATTTATCTTGAACATAAGTCTTGTGTCTGTTTTCCATCAGAGCATGAAGCTTTCAGTGTTGAGCAGTCAGTGTAGGAGGGAATGTCGTCATGTGAGCCATGATATTTTGATTATCTCCACAGGCCATCATACATGGCAGTCTGTCCTTCTAGTGAAACAATACACAATTACACTGTTGACTTATTCCATATTGTAACACATGTTTTAAAGCAACAATCTCATGACAAAAGGAAAAAAAGTTCTATACCAGGGACAGCTGCTGAAAATTGACGTGTCAGCCTTAGGACTGCATGGCTCCAGGATCTTGCCTGGCTCATCAGTTTATCTGGGAGTGAGCTCAGTACAGTAACGGAGATTCTGACTCTGCAGATTCAGGTTGTATGTGGAAGTTGTCATGCAGGGATCTCAGTCTACCACAAGAACATCTCATGCCCTTCGTAATAGTTGGATAATTCCCAACACTGCAGAGCTTGCTTAGTGTACACCATGTTAAGTAATGGAATGGGAATTGAATGCAGGTAACATAAAAGGAGGACAGCTCAGTTGGTTTCAAGAGTCAGAACTCCCAGGATCTATTCCTACCTCTTCCAGGAATTTCCTGTGTGATGCAGTTAACAGTATTCATTTCAGTTAACCTTCCTGGAAAGACGAGATGCAATACCGCAGATGTGTTGCCCGCCTTAGCGTAGGTATCACCTAACACGTTCATGAATTTTAGGCAGCCAGTGCAGCAGTTCTCCAAGTCCATACCAAGGTTCTGTCTGCGTTTAAGAGAAAGCAGTAGATGCTTTCAAAGGCATCCAGAGGTTGCTCTGCCTGTTTTCTCTTGGGGACCAATGCAGGGAGGCAGGCAGTTGGGCTCCTACCACATCAACATTTTCCAGGTGCTTTGAATTCCATGGATAGAAACTATTTCAATGCACAAATGCAAGAAGCTAGTAGTAGTAGTGCTAGCAGCTATCCTAACATTGTGGACTTGATTTTAGATGTTCACAAATTGTAATTGAAGAAAACAGAAGTTTATGCCTCCCTAAAGTTCACACGCAATAGACAGACCTTCTTCAGCTGGTATTTGAAGTGCCAGTGTGGTGCTAAGGTCCGCCAGACTTCATTTGGAAAGTGCCCACAGTTTTTGATTAGAGAGCTGACTACTCAGGAAATATGTTGCAGAGTGACTAGAAAGGAGTTACTTTCAGTGTCAGCTCTTGAGTGTAAAGCCAAGCGACAGACTAAAAACCTTCAAAGCAGCTCGTGCTTAATTCCATCTGCCAGTAACAGATTCTTCATTACAAGAAAAAGGAGGGAAGTAAATACAAAGAAAGCCTCATACAATATACCTATGCATTTGCAAGCTTGCTTTCTGCCATATATAATTGCAGTTATCAGTGTCCATTTATAATCCAATAATTTACTTAGTGAATGTAATTCTTGTTTTGTTCGATAGGAGCAGTAGGAATTTTGATGGAAGACTTAATCTTATATGTTTTGGCCCAATTTTAAAAGGGCATTTTGAAGCCTGATTCTTGTAATGGATTTTGCACCTATGTTTTCAAATAGCTGCACATGATTTAACCAGGCATCCTTTGGTAAATGTTGTGCGCAAGAGGGACGGCACCCTCAGGAAGCACTCTGGGAATAGAGGGTAAGACAGTGCTGCAGTAGGCATTTCTTTAGTTGTCTGTCTTGGCAATCTCTGAACCTGTCTGAAATTCTCTCATCCTTCCAGTTGCATTTCATATCCAGTATTTCTGAGTGATAAAAGCCGGTAAGAATTGCAGTTCTTTGCTTTACTTCTCTGTTACTTTTGACACTATAAAAGTTCAAAGCTTTGAATGAATTCTGACTGTACTTTTGTCTTCCTTGGAAGTTCATGAAAAATGTTGCATGATTTTAACACAGAGGTTGAAATTTTATGTGCTTCTGGCACAGCTCGGGTAGATTCCTGACCTCTGAGATGAATAAAAGCAATTTTGCTTCAGGTGTCTGGAGACCAGCAGGGCTTTTTCAGCAGCTGAGGATTGTCTGTGTGTAGGGTGCCTACATCATGCTGTCCTTGGCACAGTGCTCATATGCTGTGAGAAATTCTCTAGAGAAAGTAAAGGTTGAAACATCTGGGAAAGTGAAGTTTGAGGCTAGAGGCAACCTGAACTCAGCAAAAGTATATTTCCAGTAGGAAAAACCAGTCATAAACATATAAATACTAGTTGCAACGCCAAATAAAAAGAGGTGCTAATGAATGAAAGAGGAATAAAAATCTGTCATCACCCACTGTCTGATGATATTGCCATTTTAGAAATGCACAAAACTAAGCATTTTGGCCCGGATTAAGAAAAATATGATGGTGTAAGTGCAAGCGTATTGGAAGAAACAAGTGTAATAGAAAATAAAAATGTTTAGTTATTCATCTACAGGGCGATGTGCAGCCAGGGTCTTTGGAATAATGTACCCAGCTGCACATGTGCTGCTTGTCTGTAAGAATTCTTCTGAAGTAAAAAGGATGATACTACATAAAGCTGAATGAATGTTTGATATAATTTGACTCATGTCTTGTATTGCTAAAGCCATGCTGGATGCTGAGGGATTACTGCACACCGGTCGCTGGAGCGGTGTGCCGACGGGAAGGGCGCATCGCCATGCTCCTGCAGCGCTTCTGGCAGCTCTCATCATACACCACCTCTGCTCTGGCAGCGCAGGCATTGCTACCTCCAGTCACATACGAACAGAGCAGCTTCCCTGTGTGGCTCTACTTTTGCTGGAGTTTGGCACAGGTAGCTCATTGGAACAGCAGAGGCCAGATCAGATTTTTGAAAAAAAACATGGAAATACAGGGTAAAGTTTCAAACAAACCAGACCCTCCGTGGTCCAGCAACATCTTTTCTGAACTATTTGCTCAAGCAAGCTGGTGCAGTCTGCAACAGCAGCAGATTATAACTGAAATTCCAGTTCATAGCAAAGATGGGAATATTACTTTCTCTTTAGCGATGGTTTCCTTCCTACCGAGGGAAGGGTGATGATTTGAGCTGAAACATACCAATTTAATTGTTTTTCTATTTCATAAAGAATTGTTTCTAATTTTTAGTTCTAGTAAGAACATTTAAAGTAGTCCTATGTCATACCTGAAGCATAAGTTTCAGAAGTTTTGAGTATTATGTGTTTCTTCATTCAGACACTTACCATTTTCTGTATGTGACCCATGAGTATTTAAGAATAAAGAAACTAGTTGTGGTGCATAACTGATTCTGGGACTTGGAAGAAGACTTTAAAGTGCTGCCTCTTGGGCAAACTGGACAGAACAAACCTGATTTACAGACTTGTGTTGGATTTCCAAAAGCATTTAAGTAGTTTAAGACCACAAGTACCATTGACTTGAAAGTCAGTAAGATGTTTTTGAGAATCCAGTCCACAGTCAGTTATTTTGTAACATGTAAATCCTTCTGCAGCAAACACAAGCAAAAACTGCAGTTACTAAATGCCTGCACCAAATTACATCCTAACCTTCAGTCGGATCTTCTTGCACAGAATCATTGGAGGTCATGCCTTTAGCAGTCCCATGGGGGACCAAGGAAAGGTCTGTTCCAGCAGGTTTAAAGTCTTAAAAGAAAAACTTAATATCTAGACCACAAAAGTTTCAGCGCAGGGATGGAGATTTGGGTGAAAATCAATATTGTTTATTTATAGACTGGAGTCATATTGCTTCTTTGCCTTTGGATATTTATGTGCTTGCTGTACTACTCCCAAAGACTTAAGTTACCAACAGAACTTGAATTGTGAATTTTTTTTTTTGTGAGGGGTCATTCTACCTCTCTTTAGGCAGCCAATTTTGGTATTTTTATTAGGAAAATAGGCTTTCCATGTATTCAAGGAAGAAAGAGGGTGCATATTAGAAGGTGTGAATACTTTCCTTTGGATTCACAGCAAAACACTGTAGAGTCATGGGCCATCCTTTAGTAGTGGAATTACATAGTGCCTTCGCCCCCCCCCAAGTAGAGGTTTAGAGTCAGGATTAACAAAAACATATTCCTTGGTAATGAGAGTGTTAGAGGCAAGCTACCCTTTTGAATCTGTTGCAGCAGATACAAGGTTTATAGCTACATGATGATGATACAGTTTGTACTCATTTTGATGTTATACCAACATGGAAACAAAGAAGACTTAGTGTTCCTGGATGCTTAAATTTTTATGGTATTTAATTTTTATTGGAACTGTAACTGTAATAACTAGTGTGTTTTCTCTCCCTGTGCTGCTTTTCCTTCCCTGCTATCGCACTTGAAAAATGAAGGTGTCACAGCAAGAGAAGTGCATCTGCGTTGCCATGCTTTGACAGCTTCTCCATTTCTGCCCACGAATTCTTACACATGTACTGTAAACACAGACACTTCAGTTTGCATTTTTCTCTCTTTCATAATATTATTTATTTATGACATAAAATAAAAATTAATTTGTCAGGTCTCTCTAGCATATTTCCAGACTTCCTGGTAGAATTTCAACTGAAGCAGTAGAAAACTTGTTGAGGAAGGCATTTTCCTCCAAACCCATTACAGCCTTTCCAGAAGGGGCTAAAATTAAGGTTGGAAACGTGCCTCTTCATTTTCTCTTTCCTAACAGGAAACCTGATTTTGGTTCCCAGTCTAACAAACCCATCTAATCTTTGTAATCCTACCAGTTCTCATTTTTCTTTTTTTTAGTCCTGTAGTATTTTCTGCTCTTTACTGAAATGATTGTCTGGAGGAGGTAATGAGTTTTGTGGGAACAGGAGGCCGGTCAGACATTCAGTAATGACGACATTCGTGGCAGTTGCAGAGGCACACAGAGAGCTGTGGATGTGGAGGCAGTTGGGGAAATACGTGCTCTCATCTCTGAGAGCTCTCCTTACCATCGCACAGATGAGTAAATGGATTTGCTGGCACTGGAAAGATTAACAGGCTTATGAATATAGATGCTCTGTTCTGTGGCTCGGTAACACCAAATGTGGTAAATGCATATATGTGGGTATCTATATACACTGAATATATGTGTACATATGCCCTCTAGCAATAATACTCCGTGCTGCTGGAAGAACAAGGAGAACTCAAATCTAAGTGGTCAGTGACATTCTGTATTGGCCCCCATAAAACTGTCCACTCGGGGAAGATCGTTTGGAGCTGAAGACATAGGTGGCTGATTTTGAATCAGTGCCTACTTGTGCCTTAATACATCGGAGACTTTGTTCAGGAACAGTTAGTTCATCCTTGTGAAAACATTAACTTTCTGTTTCTGCCAAGGTCATTGTCAGCTTCGGTTATCTGGTGCCCTGGGACACATTTCCAAACCAGTGAAGTCCTTGAAGGTTTACCTTGGTGCCTGTCCTTGTCTCCAATATAGACATATAATAAATATCTGTTGCTATTCTTAACACAAAGCAGATGTATTCTTTTGGGCAGTCCTCATTTTGGGCAGTCCTTCAGCAACATACAAAGTTTTAAGACCATTATACTGAAGTGACAGCAAACAGATTACTTGTTTTTTCTCTTTTTCCTGAGTATGTTGCATTGGTTTGTGATCTCCCTCCTACCACAAAATAGTTAGCTGCTTGAATAATATCACTGGGAAAGCGTGAGCTTTTGTGTCCCTCAAGTGCTTGGTCTGTGTAAGAGGGTAGTATTACCCCTCCCTCTAGAGTCCATCTCTAAGGGTTGAGTCCTGCTTTTATTCCAGGTGCCCAGGGTTCAACCTGTCAGAAAGGACTGGTTGTCACAGTGTTGCTGGAGCTGGGTTCAGTCTTCATAGTGAGTGAAGATGAGGTGAGTAAGTTTGGCAGGCAGCTTAGGACTGTCTCAGGAGAGTGCTGTACATCTGTACTACATCTGCCCTACCTGCAGCATAACTGCTGCTGGCAAGTATGCACTGGGGAGATGTTAAGGTTGCTTATGACCTAGAAGGCTGAATGTCTCCAGCCTTGGCAGTTCAAATTCTTTGCCATTCAACCCAAGTCCAGGCCAGCCTCCTAGAGCCATAATTGAGCCTTAATTAGAAAGCATAAAATTAGTATGCGAGAATTCTCTTAATTGGGACACCACAGTGGACCCATTACCTCCCTTAAAGGGAAAGTAATTTATTCTATAGAGCTTTGAATGTAGCATGTTCGCTTGTGGTAGGAAGAACTCGTGGCCAGTTAATAAATCTAAAAAGGTATAATACAATATAAATTAAAGTAAATTCATAAAACATTCACTGAATTTAATTTTTTGCTTTGTATTTTTCAGTCTTTTTAGGGTAGGTTATTTGATAAAAAATGAGAGGAACATTTCATGCCTAATCAACACCTGGTAAAACACCACTTTACTTCTCAATGCTGACCAAATGTTGCCATAAAGCAGAATATTTGGTAATGCTGTCATGCTTAAGCAGCAGTTATTGTCAGTTAGTATCATGAAACAGAATTGCTTTCCTTGAGGAAAACACAATTAAGAGAATTCTGAATAGCAGTGAGTAGTCAGCTGTGCTTCTAATGCTATTGATCATGCAACAGATTCCTTCGATGACTATTCAAGGCCCTAAGTCAGGCCAAAGACTTCTATGAAGATAGCATGTGTATGTGAACACATATGAAAAATGAAATAATGATTTTTAAAAAAATTTTGGATTTATTGAAACCTCATAACTGTTCATTCAGACTTTGGGTTCATATTCTACATCTGAAGGCCTATAATGCAACCTAAAAGATGAAGGATTAATGTTCAAATATCTATAATTAATATGAAAGTAATGAAATAGACATGTGCAAATGAGTGCTATGATGTTTCATATGGTAATGGAACATGGAAATGATTTACATTTTCATGTGAATTTTGATGCATGGATTGGCATGCCTAAAGGTTTGAAATCAGAGACGATAATCTATGCTGTAGTTCTGAGGAACAGAAAGAATCAGTTGCACACAACCTTTTAACGACTTATTTCCTGATCTTCACTGTTGAAACCCCCAGATTTTTCTACTTTTTAAATGCTATTTTTTTTATTTCAAATGCGGTTTGATAGGAAGAGTTGATTATGAGTGGAAAATTGACCTTTTGTTCTGAATTTAAAATAAATTTCCATCTTCTGCAAAATTCTCAGCTTGCTTATTACCAAAAACAACGTTATCTGTCAACAATACAAAGGGTGAATGTGATTAACCACCCACTCATTTGGAACAAGTGGTATCTTGATTCATTTAATTTAGAACATCTAAAGCTGTCAGTGACTTACCATCTGCTAAGGGTACCTGCTGTAGTCTGAAATGCCCTTTTAGCAATACGTGGGTTCGGTTATGTAAGGGATACCAGACTTCCTCACCTGTATTTTGAGAATGTGTTTGTATAGTTTTCACTTAGATAAAAACGGAGCAACATACATAGCTTCAGAAAGTGTAAATTGATTGCTTCCCAAATAAAAGCTGTAATACTCTGATGTAATTTGTGTCAATACTATAGTAAAAAGAGATCACATGGCATCTATAATTGACTGCATATGCCCAAATGAAGATCTTTTCAGTATGCAAATATTTCTGAAAGATATGTATCCCAGCTGCTTTTTCATTGTTCCTCAAAATATTTCTGAATGGGCACAGATTTAAAATAATGGTAGAAGATGGACGTCTAAACTGAGTATTTTGATTTTTACTGCAAATTTTAGGCGCTAGTAAGCTTTGCTAACAAAGCAAAGACATTGCAACTGGGATGCAGTTTTGATAGAGTGGAAGAGACTTGAGCTGGTCACCTTCCCTTGCCCCTGGAGTGGCTGGTTTGAATGGCAGGTGAGGCATGGTTTATGGCATAGAAAGATGTTGAAGTTTGTTTTCTCAGCTGCATCTTTTATGCAGATAAATACAGAATATCAGTTCCCAGTTTTATCAGCTTGGCACCTTTCCTGACCATTGTCATGAAAGCTTTTGAGCTTGCTGTAGTCTAATATTTATCCTAATTTTCATTCTACTTGAAATTAAAAGCAAGCCTTCCATAAAAGCAGTCTGGGTTGGTAGTATCAGTGCCAGTAATACAACAACAAATTGTTGAACGCTCTTTGTAATGAACTGCAGAGGAAAGGTAAAAATACATTACTCTTAAATGAGAACTTTAGTGCCAGAGACTGTGTTAAAATTAAAGCGTGAAATATAACCAATAAAATGACGTGATACTGGGTAATGATTTCTATCCCATCTATAACTTGGCAATATGCTTTGCAGTAGAAGCTGAATTTTTTCGTGGGTCAAGTATACAGCCATTTTATTTTAGAAAATACTCAGGAGTTTCTCATCTTGCAGTGTTACAAATCTTGGCAGGTTTAAGATTCTTCTTTGTAAACACAACTAGTGCAGATTCAAGCATTTTTCAGAGTAATTTTCAAAACTTGACCTGTGTATGACCATGTAGCATCTTGGGAAAGAAGGAAAAAGATTTTTGGAAATACGACAGAAAGTATATGTGCAGTGCTTTCAAAATCAGCTCAGCTTTTTGAGAGTGCAGTGGAAAAGACTCACATCTATGGCTCTTTAACCCCACTCCCCCAATTCCATTTTGGAGGCATGTTGTATGCCTTTAGATTAAACACACGTCAATTGGCATTGTCAGTACGGAAAATGCATTTTTGTTTGTTTTCACATCTACCTTTTAGTTTGTGTCAAGGGTCAGGAGCTATGCTTGTGGTTTAATTCTTCTGCTTCTGAGTTGTGCAGCTGTGTGGAGAGCAGATGTCATCATTTGTGCCTGGTTCAGTGGGGCCAGGCATTTGGGCACCGTCCAGAGGGATGTTGTGATTAGAACAGTGACAACTTTTGTACTGTTTTTCTAGCTTCCAGACTCCTTCCTAAAGGCTACCTGTTTTCACCTTTCTTGTGGCTTTTCAGAGTGTTTCTTCACCATAAAGTGTCCATGGTCAGAGAGTGGTTGTTCGGAGCACCCGGGACAAGAGCCACAGGTGATGCTGGTGCTAGGGTTCTGCATAATGCCCTAGAAAATATTTCACTTATTAACAAAATAGTGTCAGATGAAAACTTTAGGTTCAGTGGAGACACTTAATTAATTGGAAATTCTCTATTGTAAAGAAAACCAAGTAATGCAGGGAAAAATACCTGCATTGTCCAAGGGATTTGGAAAGAAACTTCTGCAGGTAAAGTCTGAAGTGGAAGGATTCAGTAGTTTTGATTTATTTTCACAGCTCAGTGCACGCTTGTTGGTTGAAGAACAAGTTATTTAATCTCCCTGTGGCTTAGTTTCCCTTTATGTAAATGAGGCAAAATTCAGCCCCTTGGACACACCTTTTGCCTGCGTTGTTGGTTTAGTTTGTAAATTTGAACATGCTCCGTATCTGTGCAGCAGCCAGCACAAATGGACACCAGCCTACAGCCCTGGGGACCCTGCTCTCTTTACTCTCTACTCTTTTTGTAAGACAAAGAATGAGACATCCTGAAAGTGTTATTTTGGAAAACCACCCACGCTTGGAGTCTAAATCACATTTGCCTTTGTAAATAGATGATACAAATGGGGTTTTGTTTTCAGGTGAACCCAGTGAGTGTATGGTTTGTCACTCTTGGGTTTATGCTTATTTTACCCTATTGATTCCAGCTGAGGGTTGGCTTGCAGTAAAATTGGAGCAAAGCAGGGCTGGCGACGGCCAAGAGTTTTATATCAGGGTGTAGTTCATTGCATTTTCTGTGGTATCAAAGAAGCTTCCCCCCAACCCCTCCCTTCCCCTTTCTCTGGTTCTGCAGTTGTGCCCATTCAGGTGTTTGTTCAGCA
>NW_010559137.1:56138-59615 GCF_000687285.1 Phaethon lepturus
GAAGCACAGGAACTTCCCACACGGAGCATCCCGCGGCTGCGCCCGGCTATCACTCCGAGGTAGCTAATGCTATTCAGTTTACCTTCCCAGCACTCCCACTGCTTGATTTCTCCTACCTTAACAAAGCATAATGTTTGACAGACTGGTACAAAATATTTCTCTTTCAGAGTGCTGTTTATTTGCTTGTTGAAAAAAAAATCATAATTTTGATAACAGGTTATGAAATCATTCCTTAAATAGAAACATTCATCCTTATCCTATCAGTAAAAATGTCTGGCAAGGAGATTTGGAATCAGTCAAATGATTCATATTATGGGTAAATTTTATCACTTCCAGCGTAGGGAAAAAAGTAATTTCCATTTCTTTTTAGAGCACAGGGAGCCAATTTGCTCTGAGGTTGATCTGTAGGCAAAATTGTGGGGAGTCATGCTACGGACTTTGTTTTGATAGAGAAGTGTGTGTGCGTGGAGAGTTAAAATGCTTAGCCAAATGCTTAAATTCCTTCTCTCATACCTTCAGTGCTGCATCTGACACCTTTTTATTTAATCAGTTCACAGTGTCTCTCTTGCACCATTTTTATTGCTTACCAAGTTATTAGGAATGGTTTAATCACTGTCTGATTATAACTGTCCTCGCCAAGGTCTTTACAGAAGTGGTACCCTCAGGTGTATATTCACGGTGATGTGGTTTGGATACTGGGCAGTGTTGTTGTTTGGATGCTTTGCAGTGGAGTGTAAGACCTTTAACATCAAATCAAGCTATTTAATGCTAAAAGCCAGCTTTCCTTTTTAATAATTTTCTTTGAAAACCACTGTTTTTATTTCTGAAAGTGGCTTGCATGCCAGGCCTCTACTTTAGTGTCTAAATTTTTCACTCCAGGAGCAGTGGGGTACTGGGCTTTACTAAATGAACGTACTATAGATCCCCCATTTTTGCAGGCACTTTCACAGCACTCTTTCTTCTGGCTCCTGCTGACTGAAATTGCCCTCTTTCCATAACTAGTGCCTTTCAAAGACTGTTTTCATTTCTGTTGGATGTGTTTGCTGACTGTGTCAATTTTTGTTTAAAATGGCCCATATGTACTGTTTGCAAGGCAACCACTTTGCTTATGGGTCTTAAGTTATTAAGGGACAATGTCAAGGTTAGTAAGGCTCAATATCTAACAGTCCTGAAAGAAAAAATTAAAAATAATAAAATTGAAAACTTCATAGAATTCCATTCAGGGTGTTTTTTTCCTCCATTGAATAAATTAAACTGTATACCTTTTTTGGGGAGAGAGAAGAAGAGTAGGATAGGGGAAAAAAGGAAAATACTCGTCAAGGGCATGGAATTCATTACAAAAAAGTCACCAAAATACATGCAAGATGAGAGCAGGATAACATGGCAATACACAACAGAGGAGAAATAGCTGATTTTAAAACAGTTATAAAAACTTACAAAGCTATATGTACATTATGGTGTTTTTATGCTCTTACAGCTGCACAAAGCTTTAATAGCAAAAAAACAATTTTGTACAAAAGTGTCCTGGTTACAGCTTTTTATTGTATTCTCAAACTTGGTTGGATGAAATGTAAAGTCTGTGTGGGCCAGATCATGGTAGAGAAGCTAAACAGTTTTGGAGATGGATGAAACATGGCAAGCCTGTTGGCATCAGCTAGTTTCGGGGGGAGGAGAAGAGAGAATTTGACTAATACTAAAATCTCTCACTGAATCCTTGTGAGTAAAACAGAAATCTGTTGAATCTGTAATAAATAAAATTGCAGCTCTAACGCTGGATTTTCATTTTCTGTATGCTAATGAACGATGCTTATATGTATCATGAGCTGCTCTTATCTTCTAAAGTTATTTCCCCTGAAAGAAATGGCAGTATGTTGCTGTTGAAATGCTTACCCAATTGCTCAGGACTCCTCACCAGAATAAGTTAAACCCTCTCCTTGATTACATGTAAACTTCAGAGAAAGGAGAGAGTAACCATTTCAGAAATGGTTCTCCTCCCATGTAACCACTTCTTTATATGTCTAAATCATTACTGTGCGGTCTGAACTGAGAATATTTAACTTATTTGCATTTTATTTGTTTATTTTATCAGCATTTCACAGCTGTATCCAGGAATGCTTCCTTTATTTCAGTGTGCTAGCAAGTTCCCACAGTCCTGATGATAAATATAAAAAAACTCTCCTAATTAAAAAAGATAACTATTAAAAATATTGTCCTTTGTTTGAACAAACACCTAATATTTTGTGGTTTGCTTAATGGAAGAAGTAACTTTTAATGTTATATGCATAGACTTGTAAATGTTCCTCAAGCAACAGACTAATGTATATGTCCTTCTTACAAATACATAAAATAGCTTTCTTCAGTTCTTACATTTTTGCTGCCATTTCATTATTACATAAGAAACAATATTCTTTCAAGTATAACTTGGTAATATGGAACTGAATAACATAGGGTACATATTTTGCATAGTAAACAGGAGCTACAAATGTGCTCTGTGCCTCTGTTCCAAAATTTTTTACTACTTATAATTCAGTACGTGAACCTTTTAATTCTGTTTCAATAAATTGCTTATGAGCCCCTTGAAAGCCGGTCCGATTTAATAATATTAGATGACAAGAACTTCCATAAAAATTAACTCCATTATCTTTCCTCATTAGTGAAGGCATGTCAGACATAAAGAAACCTACAATTGCTCTGCAGGAATACTTTATATTTGTTTTTTAATTAAGACATTTTAAAAATTAGTTCCTTTTGAAAGTTCACTGGTGACAGTTATTGAAAAGTTATTTAAGCCAGTTTTCTTATATTTCCTCCATTAGTGAAGTAATTTACTGAACTATGAAGACCCTTAACTGCATTTAGGGATTTACGATTTAATTGATCTCTGTTTTTATTTGGGACATTTCAGACTCATAGCAAGCTCTTTGATGATCTGAATTTTGTTAGTGATAGAGTTTTACTGTGGGCATTTAGATGGAAAAAGATCTTTGTAGTTGTTTATTCTTTCCCTTCTTTCACCAAGGTGCACCAGTGTTACCAGTGGAGGAATCCCCAATGTTGTCATGTTTTTAAATGTGATGAATAATTAACTTACCATAACGGCTATATTTAAAAATCTTTTCTGTCAGTAAATAGGCTTTGTATTTTCACAGGAGACTGAAACACGTATCGGTGTCTAATTTTGGAAATGTGCATGCCTTTAGAAGTTTGAGCTTTAGTCTTGGGAGATGAATTTTCATTGATGGCTATTAGTTGCCTAAACTCCCTTTTTGCAGCTCCTCTCCATCCTTTTATTTTGACTCACTTTCGCCAAGTCATATCACTATGATAACCAAACATTATTTTGTCCAATATTATTACAGAAAACAAAACACAACACCAACAAAAACCCCCAAACAACCCCAAAATCAAGCCACCGTAGAACTTTTTTCTTGTGTAACATGTAAGTCAAATTTCTCTTTTCTCTAAGTTCTTTTTTCT
>NW_010559137.1:59646-88232 GCF_000687285.1 Phaethon lepturus
CTTTTGTCAGGGACTGACCTGCTTTGTCAGAGAGGCTCCATGCTAAGGTGCTATGAAGAAGGGATGAAGCCTGTCAGGAGTGGGCGATGGGAAGCAACACATGAGTGTGAGAGAACCAAGACTCTCAACACCACCTAATAATAATATCACTTTTGGTACCACCAAACTTCACTCTCCAGAGAAGTGAAAATCCTTTGTTGTTTTAGATAGGTTTAAAAATTCAATTCTCTTTATGAAATCTGCTTTTTTTTTTTATCCAGCTGAAAAATAATGCAGTTCCATCAGTCAAAAATGCAGCCCAACAGATCTTTCAGTCTCTGCTGTTTGTGGTCTTCAGAGTTATTCACTGCTACCTCTCTCCTCCTTGAATTATTGACATACTACTTATAAATACATACCTTCAAATACAAATTTGTATATACACAATTTTCATCTGTATAATTATAAAAAGAAATCTTGCACTTTCTGAGACTGCTCCATTCCATCTCACATTGTTTCTAACCACTCCTGGTCCAGCCTTTACTGACATTTGTAACATCCTTTTACTTTTGCATTGAGTACTTTTGCAGTTGACCCAACAAGAGATAAATATCACCCTATAGGGATCCAAGCAGATACGAATTTTCATGACGCCTTTCATATGTAGAAGATTGACAAGGATTGCCTTTCCAAAGAGAAACTGTGATTCAATTCCCAGAACAAAGCACCCACTCTTTAAACTGATTTAAACCAAAGAATGAGTCAATAAGAAAGGAATGAAATTAGTGAACCTTGCTCTTCTGTACTGGAATTAAATCGTTCCTTTCTGACTGAGTAGAAGAAGGTGAGAAGTCAGGATGCACCGACATAATGCTCAGTACTTTTTTACTGACAGACGAGGTGCTTGTAGTAAGGATTTAATGAAATATCTTAATGCATCATGTTTTGTCAAACTGAATTACGTCTCAAACTCTTGAACAGATTTTTAAATGTAATACCTTAGAAGGGAAGTCAAATTGTTGATAAATAGAAATTACATACTGTGCTTAAAATTAAAAAAATAAAGATAGAGTGATGTATAGAAGGCTGAATACACATATCTAGGGGTACGTTTTTTGTTCTTCCTTCAGGAAAAAGACAGCAATCCATACCGCAGTCTTAAAAGACAGATGTAGACAGGACTCAGCTTTTGTCTTTTTACAGAAATAGACTATCATTAATACCATCCATGCCAAAATCCATCATCATCAGCTGTCCAGCCAGGTAAAAGAAGCAGCAATCATTCTTTCTAAGAACAGCTTCTACAGTTAGGAGACGCATAAGACATTCTCTAGTTCCTTTTATAGTGGTTGCAAATAATTTTATTTTTTTCATTTGTGACAGACCTTGAGCTAACTATTGCTTATTTATAGGTACTGTTATGAGGAAAATGAAGGACCTACTACTTGTGCTTGGTATGGTTTTCACTCTTTCATTGTATTTCAAGGAGCGCTCGACTATGCTCTTGAACAGTTGCAAATTCTATTGTAAAGGTTATGTTTTGAAGTCTTCTGGACAATGTTTGGTATACTTGGACATCACGATGTAAATGTAAGGAACAGAAATCCTGGGGATACACTTGAGTCTGCATTTACTAGTAGGCATTACTAAAGTAGTTATTTCCAGTTAGGTAGACCACAACAGTTCAGTATCAAACACCCACTCTCCTCTATCTGGAAATAAAGTTTTTCTCTCTCTTGAACTGGGTTCTGGCTACTATGAAAAAGAAGAACCTGGTAATCAGTGGAGCCGGACTTGCCTGTCTGTTTTCTGTAGAAGTTGGTCAGCTACAGTGATGATAGGGAAATACAAGAGTGCGTAAATAAATGGCTGTATACTAGACCTATTTGAATAGAAAATAGAGAACAACAGGAAACACTCCTTGTTTTTACATATTTGTATCATTTTAAGAGCCGATCCTAACTGAAGTATGTTTGAAACAATTGGAATCAAAATAGGATTAATTAAATTCTAAGTAATGTATTGTTCCAACTTACAGCTGTTTAAGCTACTGGATTTTTCTTGTGAAAAAGGCAAGTAATTCAGGAAGGAGCATCAGGAAGCAGACTTTCAATGGGACATACATGCCTACCTCACCTGCTGCTCTGGCATTTCTTTCATGCTCAGCAATCCCACGGAGTTCAGTGGAGTTTGGGGAACTCCATTATGAAGCTGAAATTGGGGAATGAAAAAAAGATTGATCAAAGTATATGTTGAAGCCTAGGAGATGGGAATCTCTGCAGGAAAATTTGGGCTAGTTACTTGAATTCATATATACTGGATTCCACTGTGACTCCCAAGTATGGAAAATAATACTCAAAAGCTAAATCTGAAATTGGGGCCCTTCAAGCCAGGAATTTTCCCAAAGTGCTGAACCTTTAGCAACATCCGTGGGTTTAACTGGAACATTCAAACAACAGCAGCTTGGAAGATCAGTTCGTTTTTAAAGCAACATAAATAAGGATTAAGGTACATAACTTCCTTGTCTCTAAGCTGGGACTCTCAAGCGGTTTTATGAAGCTAAGTATATGTATAGGAACTCTTTTTTATCATAAGCATATTTCCCTTACAGGATGTTTCCTGTATGATCCCTAGAAAGAGTTCTATTTTTAAGTGTGTTATTTAAAATGTTATACTGATGGCACATCTAAGCATTGCTAAAAAGCTCTCAAAATGCTTTAATAAGAGTGATTTTAAAGCGTTTTTCTGGCTTAGTTGCAGCTAGAAATATCTGAAATAACAAGCCATTAAGAAGCTAGTCACGCTTCTTTAAAATTGATACTAAGCTGTTCATAACACATTCTGAACAAAATAACATTTTTTATTTGTTCATTAGAGAATGTGCCTTAAGGAGAATGGATTTTATTGCAGTAAACTAGAATAGTTACGCACAGAATAAATACATGACAAAACAAAGATGTGGAAGAAGAATCTTAAAAGACCTATATACCATAGAGTGTGAACCGTTATTCAAATAACATGACTACCTTAGTTGTTGTCCACATGCAAATCTGAGTAGGCACCTGTACTTACATATGTCTTGATTATGTGTGGGACTCTGAGAAAGAAATGGAAGTACTGGATTACAAGGAAATGAACATTTGACATGCATTTCATAGTTATATTCTATAGTTGTCTTTCAATTCTTTCCTCACTGATGCTTGTTATCAGTAGTAATGCAGACATGACTGCTCATTACTGTCATGACACAAGGTGCATGTCTATTAAGACTGGATATACAAAACAAGAAGCAGCTTTTTCTGCGTGTCTTGGTGTCATTGCAGTGACAATATGACACCATTGTGCACTGTAAGTGCTGTGAAGTTTTTTAAAACCGAAATTCCGATATATCAAGGTGCTTTACTGAATTCAGATGGCAGGTGCTGCTGCCCTAACAGCTCCTCCAATGGACAGTAATCTGTGTGTTCATGTGCTCTTCTGTTTCTCTTGTCTGGTTAGCCTCTTGCATTACCTTTCTCTCCAGCCTTAAGCTCAGCATTTCTTTCAGTCATCCCTTTGTGAAAGTAGGTGATTGCTCAGCCCAACCCAGCCATAGTGCATACATCTCTCCTCATCCTCTGACCTTATGAACGTTTAGTAATAGCGACTTACCATTTACTTTTGCACAGACATAGGATTATAACATACAGTCTTTAGAAACACCCCCCCCAATAATTTTCTATCCTAACCAGCTCAGGAATGTAAGACTACAGTGGCCAAATTAACTCTGTGTATTGTAGAAACCTGCTAGTAGTAGGTAAGAATTTACTGCAGAAGTGCTCCCTGTGACAAGTTTGGACACTGTAATGTTGGCGACTGATCCTGAAGGTGTTCTCAGGAAGTGAACGATGCAGACCATCCACAGAGCAAAGGAGTTTTGATGTTAGCTCATCCTTCCAAGTGGTAAACCATACTACATGAGATACTCTTTGCTCTGCAAAAGGATCCTAATTACTACCCTATTCCTTGCCATGCAATGGAGTGACCAAACGTAAAGCCCCAGATAGTGCTTTTTTTGCGTGTTTCCCCAGGCTCTGAAGGACTCTTACCTTTACATCTCATTATGGGCATGCACCAAAATCTAGTAAGTCCTTCAAAAGTCTATAAAATGGAAACTTGTATTTTATTTGCAGCAATTGCAAAGTGGTAGAGCTTTCTTTCGTTTTGCTTCCCAGGCTCAGAGGTTACACTTAGACAAAGCATTTACTGCAGTATTCGGTTTCCTTTCAAATGCAGCATCAGTTTAGATGCAGAGCAGGTAATGACAGCCACTCATACCATGCTGCATCATGTGGGGCACGGTGCAGCAACCGTCCTGCTGTTTCACTGCTCTAATAAATGAGGAACCTGTGGGTAAATTACAGCTTGTGGTGCATGATCACGGACATTGTAAGTGGCTGCACTGCAGTTGTCTTAGCAACAGCCACATCCCACAAGCTAAAGAACAGCTTCTTAACTCACAAGCGGATAAAGAGACATTGATGCTTTGTCTCCACATGGAAAAATACATGCACGTTGTATTAAGTGTTCTCTTCCCCAGTAGAAATAATTTATAGGGAAAGCCTGTGGTAAAGATACATTTTCTCTTTTACGTGACCGGCTTGCATTCTTTCATGCACTATGGGACACTGTAACCAAGAGAACGTGCGCACAGTAAACCTGCAAAAAGCAACAATGCCCTTATGTTATTTGTCTGAACAGGGACGTATTCTGTACGTATGAAAAAAACCTCACCAGAAACCTGATGAATTGCCACAGAGGGATTGGCCTCATCCATTGACAACTGATACAAAGGAAAGACTTCCCCAGCTGTTACTGGCTTTGGATCAGAGCTGTGTGTATAAAATGAGCTTCTAGAATCCATTCCCTGTGAGTGAGACCCATTGAAATGAAATAATTGATATAGGCACCAAAACTTGAATTATTCAATAGCTTTTCTAATGTGTGTTTTTACATACGTTGATTGTGTAAGGCTGGCAGTATGAATTGGGCTTGTGGGCCATGTAACTGTGCCCGATACAGCAATGTCGGTTTGCTGTGCTTTTATCCTGCACTGAGAGGAGAGTGATTACTCTATCACAACTGGATAATTTTCAAAGATTTTACTGGGGATTACTAGGTTTACTGCTCTAATAAACATATAATTAAACAATGCCCCTGTATTATTGGATCCTAGTCTGCTTTGTACACAATGGATTTACAGGGTGTCAGTAAATATTGAAACTGTGATGCGGTAATTAAGATTTACATAAACCTTCTCTGGGAGGAGGACAACAGATTTTTGCTGTGAGCCTCAGCTGAAATGTTGCAGCGGTAGGAATGTATATGAATGTAAGGAGGAAACACTGGCTAGTTCGTACCTTTCTCCCCCAAGTTATCTAGTTTTGTTCACGATTCCAGCCTTTAATATAGCACAGTCTGCACTTTGAGGGAATGGAAGTCCTTCTCAAAGTCTAGGACAGCACTCCCTGACATAAGCCAAGGCAAATGAACATCTAATCTGTGATCTAAGAGATAACCTTGAAGGAGGAGAACATATTTGGGAGCTCCCTTCCTCTACTAAACTGTTACGGCTCTCTTCAATTTGACATGCCCTGAATTGCCAAATGCATTCCACCAAAGGACTTGAGCTGAGATGTTCAAACCTGACGTGATTAAAAGCGCAGCATACTTCATTAAAGTGGTGAACCTTTTTCAGGAGGGGAAAAAAAAACATCCTAAAAGATATTAAATTATCAATGAAACAAATTCCAGTTTAGATACCATATTTTTTGAATGTTTTGTGAAACTTGCTCATAAAAAAATACAGCTTTTGACGAAACTAATATGTTCAGGTTTGTTTTAAGTACTAATCATCCTTGCACAGTGCACACCCCATCAATATTCTTAGCTGGGGAAAACAACTAAATAGTATACTGAGTATGTGCATGTTGCAGTTTCATTTAGATTAGAGGATTAGTTTACTTGATGTAACATGATGTAAGCTTCTCCTGGGAAAGATTAGAAAAATGGGTCCCAGCAAAATAAAATGATGAAGATAACCTTCACCCATATATCATTTATCATGAGTTGTAGTGATATCTCCCATTTGAGGCTACTTATGGGGAATGGCTGAACTCACGTGCTTTGGAGTGAGTAGGAGTCAAAGGTGCTGCATTGATTCCTATGGTGGACAACCCTAACGAGGCTGAAAGACATTGAATAAAGATGGGAGTAGGGCAGAAGGAAGCTGTTAGTTATGTGTTCCCAATCATAACACTGCCAGCAAGCAGCTGCACGACATTTATGCTTGCCAAACCAGACAGAGGACCCTATGCAATCTTTCCCTGCTTGTGTCACTACATGCAGGGTCCATACAGTTTGTTTTAAAAAATCAGTTTTATGTGGAGAAAAGACTTGCACAAGCTATTGCGTGTCTATGTGTGTTTTTGTGTCCCTAACAACTGTTGAGCCCACTAGCTGGTATCACGTAAAAGAAGCAGAAGGAGTCCCAGCAATAATTACACTCTTACCAACTTCATGGAAATGGGCAACTGAGTAAAAAAGCCCTGTAAATGCTCACACTAAGGGAAGGTGGTGGCGTGAGCTCTCTTGCCAGATAGCGTGCAAGAATTTGCATGGCAGAAAGGCTTAATAAATGCCCCTAATTGTTAGAAAAGCTTCAGCCTGCGCAGCTCAGTTCTTCGGTCAACCATGAGACAAATCTGTAGGAAACATTAATCCTGGTGTTTGCTAAACTGCTCTTTATGCAACCAGTGTTATCTAAGGTCAGTCTGAATGGACCACTACTGAGAGACTGTGATAGAAGCACCTGTTGTGTATTCAGGGAAATTATATTGCTTTGATTAAAATACTATCTTTGGAGATTTTTTTTTAAATAAGAGATAAGCTCTAGGGATCTTTGAATTTACCTTTGGAATCAAATAATGTCCATAAAGATATGATTCTCAATATGCAAGGTCTTAACTATGTTGTCTCAATGATCCCTTAGTGCTGTTCACGTGAGTGAGATCATAACTATTTGTCAGGCTTTCCAGAATCAAGAATCCAAAATTAGATTTTGAATTGATGGCTGCTAATTATTGCATACAGTTTAGTTATTTTCCTTTGGTTAATAGATAGGTATGTTCTCATTTCTGAAGTACTACGTCTCGCTGATAGCCTGTTCATTATCAAATACGTGAAACAGAAATGAGTCTGGTGGGAGGAAAATGTGAGTTAGAGTAAATATTAAGGAAAATTAGACAGCACTTAGGTATGTAATTTTGATTTCTGAATTGTGCTGCATCTACATCTACCCAGCAAACCAGGCTTTTTCCTAAGGTAATTTGCACTCTCCCTCAAACATTAACATCAGCGTTATAAGATTATTTAACTCTTTATTATTGTCAAATTCAGATGCTTTAAAAATTATTTTACAGGCAGTGCTTTGCAAAGTCCATAGAACATATTATGTAATTATTACATTATCCTAAAAATGTGAGTTTTATACTAATTATACTATAGATCCCGTCCATGGAATTTTGCCATAGTTCATTCTGTAATACTGCTCTCCTGGGAATTGAATTATTTGGCACCTGATTGTACTAATTACCGTTGAACTTTCGAACCTTTAATGCAGTGAAAATTAAAATATTTAACTTGCACTGATATTTGCAGTAGGAAAAGGTGGAATTTACACAGATACATGATATCTAATTTATTTCTGTAATAATGCCAATAACTTAGAGTTAACTCTTATTAATATTTAGTACAGTAGTAAATGTAAGGAGTTGATTTTATAATGTTACAATTATGATCAATACTACCTTGGCCCTAGGTGAGGTTTTCTGCTCTTGTTCATTCTTTGTGTAACTTGATATGCGAAGGAAGGAAGAAGCAATCAACTAATGAACCAGTTTATAAATATCCAATACACATGCTGACCTATTTAAAGGATTGTGAAAGGGAAATTATTGTAATGTCTAAATATAGGCAACAGTTTCCATCCCTATCAATAGTATAAAGAATTATTTTCTAGTCCTTAATTCCTAACAAGAATGAAAGAAAGGTTCTGACACTTAATGGCATGCAAAGCTATGAACTCCCTAATCAGTGTGGTGTTTTCAAGCATAGTATTTATGGAGGAAACATATTAGATGTCTTTACACTAAGTCATTTTGTATTCAACTGCCATCTCCCATTACACATTTACCTTTTGATATATGGCTGGGAAGTGCTATTTTGCTTTATGAGCCTCATTTAGGAGAGTATTCTGTTAGAGGCCAAAGCAGACATGAGCTATCAGGCAAAGAACCAGAGAGAAATTTGGGTTCCTCAGTCAGAAGCATATAGAGAGTGATGTTCCCAAGTATCTGACCTGTAACTGGTGGTTTAGGCAAACTTTTTCTGACCCATTTTAGTTATTCTTCACCACGTGTCACTGAAATTGTTTTTTTACTTACCCTTTGAGTGTCACTTAGTGGTCCAGATCTCTTAATTCTCACTGAAAACAGTCTTAATACTTTTGTCTATCATGAGCACATCTTTGAATATTAATTCTCTCTCTAGCGCACAGAAATGCCATCTTCCATGTATTTTGAGTTCTTTGTGAAGTCTGTAAGTATGGTATTAGGTACGATACCTATCCTGATGGATTTCTGGTTTAACCATCTGGATTAGCTATTTACAGGAGGCTCGACTGCTATGTTTTTTTCCAAACTTTAATTCTGTTTGTACTTGGTATTGTCCTTGTCATATTAAATCACTAGAATGGCCCCAGATCTTATCTATATATTGTATGAATAATTTCAGTGTGTTGTCATTTTCTGACAAAGCAGCCTGCGTAATTTGTGAAGATGTGCTTGTCACATAAACCCAAGCTTGTCTTTTCCCAGAATTGCTGGTATCAGCGCTATCTCTAGGTAAAACCATGAAAAGTTTATTTTTTTCATTGAAAAAATCATTTGGTGTTTATATTATCATTGCTTCAAAGACATCTACCACTTTGAAGCTAATTCAGGTATTCAGCTAACTCAGTGTGTGTAATAGCTGATCCATTCTAACGATCCAAGTCTTTCAGATGACTCTTTCATCAAAAAATTTGCTGATGCCTAGAAACACAGAGGGAGGGCTCCTAAATCTGTGCACTGCTACTGTTCTGTGGTCTCTTTTACAATGGTCATGTGACTGCTCCTTGACCAGCCAAATGTGGACTGGATGTGTCCAGTGTCATATACTGTCTGCTGTCACTGTGGCCTTGGTGGGAATAGTTAACCTTGCAGAACCTCAGGTCCCTGCTACCAAATGAGGATAATGGCTCTTTTTTTACCTCATGGAGGTAAAGGTGGCATCTTGGAGGTTGTGAGGAACTTGGTCATTGTGCTATGGTGATGAGGACTAGACAGGAAGAGAACTTTTTAGCAGGAATTGGAGAAAAATATTCTCTTGTATCCATATGTGGGAAGATGTCTTGAATGTATCCCAGTTACTGATGCCTTCTGTCTCCCTGAGCAAGCAATGGTGACAATTAAAATTAAAACTGGGCACAAGGTGCCATCGGTCCTTAGCTTGAAACTCATGAACCTGAGAGAAAACCTACTATAGCACCTGTGCAGGAGAGGAATAGGCCTGGACATCATTTATGGTTCTGAGGACAGCTAAATGAGACCTTACACCAAAGAAAAGTCCCTTACCCCGGCATGTGCTGAATAAGTATTTATTTATTGCAACATTCCGAATGCATATAAGTAATTGCTAATGCAGCAGAGATGCTGCTGACATTGTGCTGCTTCTGGAATAAATCTTCAAGAGAGAAGTCAACAGAAATCTGATGAGATTTAATGAATGAGCTGTGCCAGACACATACTGTAAAACTGTTTGCCTACTGTGCATATATAGCTTTATCCTAATCACTTCTTCACCAAAAATATTCATAAATATGCTTTCCCACAGTACAAATAGTAGTATGCATTCACATAAAGACTAAGGAAATCAGGCATGAAAAGTCCTTCAGCTGCCAAGGACAGGTTTGTTTTTTTTAAAAGCAATTCCTTAAGACATATTGTGCTGCTTCACAAGAAAAAAAAAGGATTAGTTGAGCAGCTAATCAAACAGGTATCCTGCACCAGCCTCTGTGTTGGTGAATGCTTCAGGTGAGCCAGGTGCCGTGGCCTGAACGGAACCATGAGGTGCTTGTGCTCTCACCAGTGGTATCACCACCACTCTTCTTACTGTTGCTTAATCTTGGATTTTTGCAGGACTTCTGTTTTTACCAGTAATGATAAGGAGAAAAATGCTAAATTTTAGGTATTTTTTTAATGCATCTAAGGTTCAAATTTAGCGTTTGAGCATGCTGACTACCTATTACTGGCTTTCTGACATCTCCTGACAAACTGGAGGGTCTGCCTATAGTTACTCATATACTTGATGCTCTGTCACTTTGTTCTTGTTTGACTTCCCCAAGCTAGGCTAATTGGATGGCTCTGAAGAATGTGGGGAGTATTTTGGCTTTTGGAAATGTTCTCCTTTTCAGGCTGCTTTCCAACCTTTTCTCCCCTGCTTAATGACCCATTCAAAAAAAATTTCCAATGAAATTCTTATACAAGATTTACATAAGATCATTAGAGTATTCCAACTCCTTTACTTTAAAATATTCATGGCAGTCTCACATTGCTGGCTTCACAGAACCAATTTCAGGCAAAACTCCCATCAGCTTCACTGAATAAGGATGGCAGGGTAGAGCTCTAACTGTCAAAAGCTCAAAAGCTTCAGCTTTGGTAGCTGTACTCCATGTCAAGTACCAATTCAGATGGTGCTTCATTGTGCATTCTGCTCACTCTGTGGAGTTGGGCAGAGGCAGGTTAGATGCTTTTTATTGTCCCCAGTCTTTGAAAACAGATTGCAAGAACTTGCTGGCTTAAATCTCAGCCTATGAAGGCTTTTCTGTATATCATCTGTGTGTAAAACTTCACTGGATTTGCAGCTTGAAAGGGAAGGCAGTCTGTGCATCATTATATTAAAAATTCTGTGCAGATTTGTAGCTTACTGGTCTATTATAATCATAGAATCATAGAATAGTTTGGGGTCAGAAAGGATTTTAAAGGTCACCTAGTCCAACCCCTCTGCAGTGAACAGGGACATCTTCAGCTAGATCAGGTTGCTCAGAGCCCCGTCCAGCCTGACCTGGAATGTCTCCAGGGATGGGGCATCTACCGCCTCTCTGGGCAACCTGTGCCAGTGTTTCACCACCCTCATTGTGAACAATTTCTTCCTTGTAGCTAGTCTAAATCTGCCTCTTTTTGTTTAAAACCATTAGCCCTTCTCCTATTGCTACAGGCCCTGCTAAAAAGTCTGTCCCCATCTTTCTTATAAGCCTCCTTTAAGTACTGGAAGGCTGCAATAAGGTCTCCCCAGAGCCTTCTCTTCTCCAGGCTGAACAACCCCAACTCTCTCAGCCTGTCCTCATAGGAGAGGTGTTCTATCCCCGTGGTCATTTTGGTGTCCTTCCTCTGGACCCGCTCCAACAGTTCCATGTCTTTCCTGTGCTGAGGGCTCCGGAGCTGGATGCAGGACTCCAGGTGGGGTCTCACCAGAGCAGAGTAGAGGGGCAGAATCCCGTCCCTCGAGCAAGTATTAGAATATTTGCTTTGGACAATTTTAGAATGGCAAGAGATGCTGACCTGTGAAAGGGTGGCTTGATTTGTCCACAAAAACGGTAGGAAATACTTATATATGAGGTGCCTCTTAGCTTAAGCAGGGGTGTTCTTTTCAACATCAATATAGTATAAACAGTTTCTTAGGGAAGAGTGAGGACATCATCTCCGTCCACAGACTGGCAGGGAGTAGAGCATGCTTGAGGCCTCAGGCTGGAAGGCTTGCTCAAGGGTCACAGAAGCAAAGCAGAAGAAGAATTTGAATTCTCTGCTTTTGCCGGTAAACTTTGAGCTACTGCAGTCTGTGTAGACAGTGACTGCAGCGGCCGCCTGTAGTAGTAAACAGGCTGTGGGCATCCCTGTGGTACAGCACCAACAATGCTGGCTTGTTATTGAAGTGTGTGCCAGCTCAACAGCACACGGGGCCTCCTGTTCTCTCGTTCCTCTTCAGCCACTTCCAATGTTTGTGCCCAGTGAGTCCAGATCCAGAAATGTTCTCCTCAGTATCGTACACTCCTTCCTATTCTGCTATTCCTGGCTTAATGAACAACCCAAGATGCAAAGAAAAGTCGCCAGAGAATAGTATGATGTAAAATGTCCCACCATCTTAAAAATTTATTACTGAAGCAACTCTGCTTGGATATATTTTTTAAAATGGAAATGAATAATTTAACACTGTTTAAAATATATGAGTGTAACTTTAAATTAATCAGGTTTTGTGTACATTGCTTGGCAAATAAAATATGTCTTGAGGGGTTTTGTTTTGTTAACAAAACTCACCTCCCCTTTCTGGTTTTTTACCACAGAAGCAACTTTTGAAAAGGCTTTTAATAACATTTCCATAATACTGAAGCATGCCCTTCGCCCTGCCTCCAAACCCATGGATTTCAAAGCACAGACACCGTTAGCCATAGCGAGGTCAGATGAGAAAGGTCTTGTCTCAGCAATTACCTGAGAGAGAGGGAAGGGCGTTCAATGAGGGCAAATACAGCCAGCTCTGCTGACTGTGACCGCGGCTGTCCCCTGGGGTGATTGTGCAGCCAGTCTGCATGTAATGCAGAAACTGGTGGCAACTGGGAGAAGGAGGGGAGAGCGGGTAGGTGTGGGCAGCGGCCAGAGTGGTCTCCTTGAGCTGCACGTGCGAATGAGGCTGCAGAATAGGGAGATTTGGAAATGAGTGCAATTTTATTTGTGTATAGTATTTGTGGCTTTTTCTAGGGAAGTGTACTGTATAGTCTGCCCTAAATAGTTTAATGTCTGTGGTAATGGATGATACCTTGATAGAGACTGGTCAGTCAGAAGCTCAGCTTCTCAGGTTTGCTCCTGTCTGTATTTTAATGGTGTGAATATTCAGGCCTAAGTTGCCTTCCAGGGTCTATCGAGTGCAGGCTCCTACAAGTTTCCCTTTTGTGGAAAGAATTAAATACCTGTTGAGTCAGTAAAGCATGTGGCTGACAGGGACATGCAAAATTCAGCTTGAACCTGCCATTGTGTTTAATTTGGTGCAAGGACAGGATTTTAGGTTGTTGGTATCCAGAGTGAATACCACACCTGTGAAGCCATAGAGTTTTCTCGTCTCTCTCTTCTCCTAAAGTTGTCATTTGGGGTGGAACAAAAAATGTTTTTTTCCAGTGTTTGTCAGAAGCAAAAGCAGCAGCTTACCTACTCTAGTTCTAACTCCTGTGGTCACAGAGATTAAAAAAAACTCGGCTAAAACCTTAAAATTGATTTAAGGTATGTAACCTTATGATTGATTTATCTTCAGTGAAAACAATGAGGAGGTCTAGCTTTACCTCTTTACTTGCTTCATAAATCATTATGGATTTAAGTGTGTTAACATCTACCAGGCTTACATTTCTGTGCAGAGCTTGTACTCTCTGGAGTATGTGAAGGTGACCATCAGTGTGAGCGCAGGCAGGAGCCTCGGGGAAGGACCTGAGCGATGGGAGCTCTGGTGTGACGCGTGGCAGGGGCTGGTGCAGCTGCAGAGGATACAGTCCAGTTTTGTTCCTGTCCCTGAAATCTTGAGTGTAATCCTGTCTGTGGTTCCTCTAAGCAACTCATGCTTTTTCCATGAGAATGAGGAGCAGCAGAATGAAAATACAGTTTTATACTTCTGATAAATTGGTCTGTTTCTCCTCTCTTTGGAGGAGAGTTGTGAGGTTGCAATGAATTCAGCTGCTCTCAGAGAGCCCCATACTGAGAGGTATCTGTTCCGTTTTATCCTAGCAACTCAAAGACGGGGGTATTTTCATACAACCTTAAACTCCATTTTCCATCTGCCTGGTATTTGGACTCATTCTCATCATGGTTTTAAGGACATCATTGAAGAAACTCCACATTTTGCACATCGCAACAGTTTTTGGAAACCAGGTAGAACATGTAGGATAGGAAACGGCTTGAATTATGGGTACCACCAAGGATTAAAAGTGAAATTTTGTGGATTTGCCTATATTTGACAGTGATCGTGTTTCTGCTCCTACAGTTAATTAAAGGTAACAATTAGGGCCTTAGAAATTAGTTCTGGTAATTTATGAAGTCCTCTTATTTAGCTGCATATTTTTGATAGTATCTGATGAATGAGGCTATTGGGTTGGTTGTGTGCAAGAGTCACTATAAATGACAATGTAGAGGACGTATTTGTGATGCTATCTGCATATACTCTGCTATTTAGATGAAAGCAAAAATGAGCTTATCTATAAATCACTCAGTAGGAAATGATTACCTGTCAATCATGTGACTTGGTTAATGCTGGGAGACCCAATCTTCTGTTACTATTCGCACAAGGTCTGACATATTATTGATTTATTTAGCATTTTGGTATTAGCAAATACGTATGTCTAAAAGAAGCTGTCCAAAATGTAAACATAGAACCCAAAGGTTTGTATAGATGACACAGGACAGGCAAATGTTCTTGGCTAACAGAGCATGCCTGACTGACATTGCATAGCTGAAATGAAACCATATGGTAGGGTTGGTTTTGTGTGTGTGTGTCTGTGTTAAAAATAAATAAATAAATAAAACCTTTCAGAACAAATATTTTCTAGTGTCAAGCCAGAAGGAACATTTCCTTGTAAAGCTGGTTAACTTGTACAATGTGCCCTGCACTCTGAAAAACACACAACCAGTTCTTTATATCAAACTGTGTTTGACAAGTGGAGCAGTAATATTTGGCATTCTTTGGTGATTTACCCATTTTTTAACATTAGAAGTTACAACTATTTACAGAACTTAAACAGTGAGCTATTAGAAGACAAACATCCATCTGGGAGCATGGTGGAAAAAATATGATGCATTTAAAATATTATTTAATATGAATTAATTCTAAGCCAACTGTGACAAACAACAATTGCCAACGTCTCATCCTTTCTTGTAGCATTGACTTGTAAACTATAATCACATCTGTTGTATTAGTATTTGTAATAACTATGCTTGTGATAAACGATCACATCAAATTTTAATAGCTTTCCTAATGTTCACAAGAACGATTGCATAATGAGGTTACCTTCTCTTAAATTTATTGTGCGAAAAATGTTGCATGCAGTGTACTGACAAAAGACTACTTCCTATGAGAGAGAACAACTGCCACAGCAGCTACTTTGCAGCAACAACAGAATAGTGAAGCAGCAAGCAGGAGAAGCAAAGCTTCCTAGAAAAATCTCCTTTGTGAAGGAGGTAGGGACTGTGAGCATGATGCATTCTAGCGTGCTTCAGAGGCAGTAGCTTATATATAACTTTTTACTACAACTCAGTTTACACAGTAAATGCCAAAAGCAAAGTAAAAGAGAATAGAAAAAACAAATCAGGAGAATAACAATAAAAGTAATGACTCCTGATCTTCTGTATGCTCAAATCACTGCTGCTTACACTGTCAGAAACGTTTTTGCACTGTATATGCTGCCTATACAATTAATGCCTCAATTTTTTAAGGAAACCATACCTAAAATATATCACAGGACCATAATATCTGCAAGAAGTTATTTAAATTTAGTAAGTTCTTTCATGTATCTTTAACAAAAGTAGTAAGAGATTCTTTCCTGCGAAGCAAGGTTCTACCTGCACCGAGTACAGAGGTGGGGATTGCACAGGATCATCAGAGTGTACTGATGGCTTAAGAGAATGTGTCTGTCACCATATGCTGTCCAGTCTCACCTTCCTGTGCATTTTACTTCCGAATAGTACAGAATTCACCTATTCTGTATGTTGTCTGATTTTCTGTAGTGTACAAAGTTTACAACCCTACGTCTTTCAAATTTAATTCTTTATGAGCAATTTTAGCCCTTGTCAGAGACACTCTGATAATCTGAAAAAAGGCCCATTAGGAGTAGTTTTATAGCAGGTTGGTGGCTAGGATGAGAACTTATGTAGCACGTTTCCTTACCTAGCAGCGCACGCTGCTTCAGAGGATCTTGCACTACCCTTAGTGCAGGGAAAACGAACAAGGATAGCTATGTGTACTCAGTGGATCGGATTCTGATCTCTGGTATAGCAGTTTATATCTAGTTATTTATACTGGTCTAAGAGAGATCACAATCTGGTGGCTTGACCTATGCTATGCAGTATTAGGAGAATCTGAATTACCCAGTAATTTGGGTCCTACTATCTTTGTCACAGAGAATCTGTATAAATGGTGTGTTCATAGTCTATCAATTCAGTTGTGTGCTCTTTTAGTGGCTGCAATAGTACTATAACAAAGTATAAAAGCAAAGATCAATAGCTGATGCTTGAACCCTGAGATGTACCCGCTTTACAATCCTGGAAATACTTGATTCTTTATGGTTTTACATGCAGAAAAGCCAGTCAAACTAGCACTGGGGTTGAAAAAGAAGTGCTCAGGTATGAGGGAAAAGAACATGATCCCGGGTTTCCTGTGCTTCTGAAGTGTGCTGTAAAATGCTGGGAAAAAGTCCAAGTTACATCCTTCTGTTGTAGCTCAAATATAGTATCTAAATACAACATAAAAGCTAAGATTATATTTATGATACAGATTCTTCAAACGTATACCTACTTCAAGACATTAAAATGGTGTGAAAACCGTTAAGGCAGGACTAATTTAGAGGCTACGCCGAAGTAAGGAGGCATGCTGCAATGAATGAAGGACCACGCAGCAGAAATCCATGGTAGCCAGTACCAATGCATGCCTGTTAGCTGCTTTTTCTGTGGCTGTGCGTCTACCATTCATCCATTGTCCAGAGACACTGCAGCGCGCTGCACAAAATCTATGCCCTGGCAATTGAGCAAATTAAGCAGGCATATAATTTTTCAACCTGCTGATTAAATCCATTCAGCTCTAATACATTAAAGGACAAAAGACCCCTCACTTTTTCTTTGAAGTTTGATTTGTGAATGTGTGCGTGCGCATGCAAATTGCAGACAACACACATGGCTTTCACACTCATGTATATATATGTTATAGTAAATGGCATAGCCCGCTGGTAAGTATGTTTATCTTCAATTTCTCTGAGGCCCCACTCATCTCTTAACGGACTTATTTTGACTTTCCAAACCACTGAACTGCTCTGACTAACCAACCTTATTTAAATTAACCTGACAGATGTGAAAATTTCCTCCTTTGTGCAGCCCCAAACCCAACTCAGTTCTGCAGCAGTAACTTCTCTGTACATTCTAAATGCTATGAAAAAATACTGGTATCATATAATAGGGCAGGCTGGCAAACCTGATGTCCTCGGGGTGCCCCTTTGGCACGCCTGCACTGAGCCTAGTAGAAGACCGGCTTTGGCCAGGCTTCCTCTTTCACCTCAGCTCCAGACTGGCACATGCAGGGCCAGGACAGGAGCATCCTCTGTGGCCCAACACATCAGCAAGCAGCCTGGGCTACCAGTTTTGGGCCACAGTAGAGCAATTTGCAATTGCTGGTCCTGCTGCTTTAGTTGGTGGGGGAAGTGCAGAGATATCCCGAGGCTGGGAATTGCTTTTCAGGTGGGGAGGTCAGGTCGAAAGGGACCAGATCCACTAGAGGGAATATTGGAAGCTTAAAAAAAAAGAAGCTGTCGCCATGGGAGATCTAGAAAGGAGAGGAAGGCCCATGGAAATTATCTGAAAGGGCGAAGCAATGGCCTGATATCAATAGGTTGAAATCTTTAGTGGCTTACATGCTCATTTGGCGTGTGTGTCCCTGTGGCAGGGCTTGCCATGGAGGAGAGCAGCATTCTGTTGCTGCCAGCCAAGGAAGCTCCTATTTTTAATTTTTTTTTTTTCTCTGTAGCTCAGTGATGCCAAAAATCCCAGAATTGAACTCTGTTCCATTACCTATCAGCTGGCTTCTTACTTAAATTTCATGTGCTGCCTGTAGAGTAACTTGTTGAAGTCACTAGCCCCTCTCTCCATCCTCCCGCTAAGGGAGGGGAGCGCTGGCACTGCTCGAGCCTCCCTGGCCAGGCTGGCCAGCGGGCAGTGCCTGTGTTGTGCTGCCAGCTTGCCCTGCAGCGTCTGGGCTGGGGAATCTACAGGTGAGCGAATTATTTTGGTGACAGTTGGGAGTGCCGGCACGGTGCCAGGTGGCACCAGCTCTGTTTTCTTTGGGAAGGGATGTGAAATGATTGATCAGCACTGAAAGCATTTGCGTGCGCTTTCGGATCTCTCGTTACTTTGTTTTGTATCTCATGTTTTTGGGAGCGCAGTCCTGTTAATTGAGCTACCTCATGCTTGTTTGTATGTGAATCCAGAGTGCCTAAAGAAATACTTAATACTGCTGTGGCATCCTCCACAGATGGACTGAGGGAGGTTTGTGATGCACAAGCATCAGGTCTAAAATCAAGAAGAGAAAAGATGCTATCAGCAGTATCATCGGTCATTTGATAAGGATTTTATATAATTGATTATCCTGTTAGTTGTCTGATCTGAGTTTTTCAGTGTCCTGAGCTTGGACTGACCCTCAGTTCTTCGACTTAGAAATGCGAATAAATTGTCTTTGGTGGGAGCAAATGGTCATGTGTGGGTACCTTTCAACAAGGAGAACAAAAGGCAAATCTCTAACACCAGCACTGTCCCTTTACTAGCAATAATGCCACTTGTTCAGCAGAATACACACCTGATTTCAGCTGTTTAAAAAGAAACCAAAAAAGGAAATGTTCACTTGGCAAAAATGCCTCTTCTCTCCCTCTGTCCTCCCACTAATTTTTTAAAACTCCTGGATCATGTGTTTTGAAATAAATTGAAAAAATCAGCCCAACTAGACATTCCCAGGGTGGAAAATTTTAAAGAATAGGTTTTAAGTTTAGCAGCTGAAGTACAAGACCTTATAAAGCAGTGCTGGGTAACTGTAGTGACATGGTGCTCGTTTTCACTTATTCCTCTGTTTCAGAGAAGAACAGGTGCCAAAAATTGTCTTCATGAAAAATAATCTTGTTCTCATAACTAATATGGTTCAAGGTGGAGAATTTGTGGACCTAGTTGCTTTATCTGCCCATATGGTTCAAGAAAAATTTGTCTCTGTGTAATCAGAAAATAGGTTAAAAAAAAACTTAAAAAGAGAAAGAAAAGATGGCTTTGTGCTAGCAGTATAAAACTGGGATTATGGGGTTCTTGATTCTTGGTACTATTTTTGCTTTCCCACAGATTTTCTGTATAAAATGACCAAATGACTGAGTATTGCTTCCTTCATTGGTAACATGGGGACACTCGCAGCATGTTTGGAGGCTTAATTCATATTTGCAAAGCACTTTGAGACTCTCAGATGGAAGGTGCTGTTAGCACATAGTACTGATATTAATTATTAAATCATAATTGGGCTCTGTGGATGTCTCACAGCTGGCACCTGCAAGCCCAGGGATTTTGGATGACTAGCTCTCAAATAAAGCTTGCTTGACAGAACAGGAAGTTTTAAAGCTGATTATTTGTCAAGGGTGGGCTTTGGAGCTGTGTTCGTGGACTGAGAACGGATTTTGGCTTGATGGATTTTGGGTAAAACTTCTAAATGATTCTAGAGATTTGGGATGTCACTATGTAACTGGAGTAGATACACATGAAATCTGTCTGTATACTCCAAAGCTGTACTGATGTGAGAGACATTGTTCTTTGTGTTAGGGCAGTACTGCCCTGAGCAGACCTATTCTAACAGGCATGTCTGTAACCATCAGGTAGATAAATCTGTAAGGTCTGTGTTCCTTTGAAGCCAAAGGAACTTCAATACATAACGCATTTTTTTAAAAGCCTTCTCCTTTTTAAAATTTTTTTTAATGGACAAGTGTTAAAAGTTTTTCTACTCAAAAATGTGGAGAAATCTGCACTTTGGATTGTGCTTCTTGTGTCAGGTGTTGTTGTATTGATGTTAGACAATATGGAAAATTCTGCAATGGAGATAGATTTTAAAAGGAAGGTTTCATTCGGATGTGTAAGAATGTATTGCAGTGTTTCAGTATGGCTCATGAGTTTTAATGCAGTTGTTTTAAAAAAAAACAGTCTTTTACAACTTTAATTTTTGTTTCTAGCTACATATTGTGGTAAACAAGAGAGTAATTGATGAGTTCCAGCAGGTACCTTGTGCCTTAGGTTCTTCCTGTGCAAGCTGGAGAGAAATATTTATTCCACATTACTGCAGAAGTTTAATTCATTTATATTTGGAGGGTGTTTTTGGCTCTTTTGATAGAAGGGCAAATACTCATACTTCAACTCAAACTCATATTGAAGAAAGAATACTTTTTAAAATCTTCTTTTTTCTGTAATTTGTGATCTGCTGAAAAACA
Organism: Phaethon lepturus; assembly: GCF_000687285.1. Lineage (NCBI taxonomy): Eukaryota > Metazoa > Chordata > Aves > Phaethontiformes > Phaethontidae > Phaethon > Phaethon lepturus. The sequence goes on from NW_010559137.1 coordinate 80,003, forward strand.
CTTTTCTCCTAAGGAGACAGATGGAAGTTAATGCATCTGTGCTATTGCAGCCCATCAGTGGGAGCTAAGGTTGATCAGTAGCTCGTATGGTGAGAACCAACATTTTGCATCTGTAGCACAGTAAGGATATTGAATAAATACTTCGTATAGAGATATGAAATGTTAACAGTTGCTGCTCAAGGTCTGCAGTAGTTTGTATTGCTAGGAATATTTTGCAGTTCAGTTTGGAAGTAATACTAATGGACAGAAATTTAAATATAATTGTGCAAGGAACTGTTATGCAGATTTCTCTCTCTTTTTTTTTTTTTTTCTGAAACTGCCCCCTGAGCAACTTTCTGACACCAGAGCCTTCTAACATCTCTAAATGTTTGCTGACTGAAAAAACAAACAACACTGTCACATTTGGAAAGTCAAAGCAGAAAAGTGTCTCATTTGTAGAGCGATTCATTTCGATTTTCATCTTGCTGCTGTCACTGAGGATACATGAACAACAGCAGTTGGTATTATCAGGAGACCTAAGCAGACCTGTTTCGTTGGCTGACTTGACAGCTGTTCCATGAAAGAGATTCATGCTCACAAAATCAAAAAAAGTGTGAAGACCAGATTTTCTTTTTAACCCTTTCTTGGCTCACTGTACCTGGGTTATGCTTTTAATAAAAAAATCAAAGGGAAGCATTGGGTTGCCATGGAAAGCAGTAGAGGGATTTAGTTTACCAAACTACCCATGTATCCTATGTAGCACTCCTTAAAGCAGTGTCTCTGACCTTGTTTGAATCTGCACAGCCATCTGGGGAAGTTAAACACAGGGGCCTAAGTCCCTGTTACCGCAAGCAGCACGTAGCAGGGAAGATGTTTCTGTTATTCTCCTGAATGCTCCATTTCTCAGGCAGCCTGGATCCTTTTGTCAGGCACCTTCTTTTCCTTTAAATCAGAAAATGTGCAAATACTTAAATGTTTTAAAAACTGTATGTCCTTTTATTTTTCTGCTTGCCACTTTTGAAAGTAACATATTATTTTAGCAGATACTATTGCCAGGCAGTTGTGTTTTCTGAACAGTAAGGATTTCTTATTATAGTGGTTTTAACTTGGCTGTTTTGAGACTTAGTTTCTAATACAGCATCCGTCTGCATGTTGACCCCTTGGTACCAATGTGATTTATGCAGTGGAAGAGTTTGTCTCACAGTTACTTAGATGAGAGGAAATTTAATATCCGTTTGTTTAATACGAGTGCTGCTGATCGCACTGCACTAACATGCATTGGTGACACTGCTTCATTTAGCTCCTGCTGCAAAACTCTGCAAGTTTATCATACGTTACCATGAGGTGGTGTCACTGTGAATTGTTATAGGCAAAGGGAAATAAAAGACTGTGGAAATTAATCTCTATGAGAAAGTCAAACTTGGTATAAAACTGTGTTCCATCACAAGTATATACGCCGTACCAATTACACTAGAAGGATGCCAGATTGCAGTGAGTGTTTAGTTAGGACTGTGGAGTTGGGTTCAGACTGCACTGAAGACAAAACGTAAAATAACTGCAATGCATGAATGAAACTAGGGCAGTTCCTTCCCGTTTACCCAGCCAGTGCTCCAGGGTATCTCTTTTTCAAGTCTTTCTGTACCCTGCTTAGAGGCTGTGGGGCCCTCCTTATGGTGAGGTGACTGGTTTGGTCTACAGTCATTTCACCATGGTTATGATTAGTTATTTTAAGTGAATCACCCATTTATCTGGGACTGGTGTCTTGGATTGCCTCTCTATAAATCTAATTTAATTATTTCATTAATTATAGATATTCTCTTAAGGCATTGAAGTTTAGAAAAGCTCTTTGGAGATTATACTCGGCGACTTTGTTGGTTCTTCTGGATTTTCCTGCACTGGGACATGTGTTAACTGTGGCATTTGCCTTTGCAGTCGGTTATGAAAACAAGCCTCTGTGTACTTTTTCTACCAACATGAATGTGAGCACAGGCTTTGCAGTGCAGCGTTGGGATGCACCTGCCTAGCATCGAAAAGCCCCAAATCACTTTACTCATTGAGTATTACCACTGAAAGCCATGGACAGGACTACCCTTGTTAGTGCTGCTTCCATTAGTATGTGTTTACAGAGTGAGTCTTTTAAATATGTATTAAACACTTATTTGGACAATATATGGCATATGCATTTGCTTGTAGGGAGGCACAGATGACAGTCGTTTGAAATGATGCTCATCAGTCATGAATTCATTGCTCGTGAGCCACTGAAGCCGTGTTAAATACTGCCCCTTTTTCACAGGACACTTTCTGTGTCTTAAATAGCTACTCCCAAAAACATACTGAAACAGAAGAGCCCAAACTGATTGAATTCCTCTAGGTGTCTAACACAGTACTCAGCTATGTCATACTTCCCTTGCTGTCAGAAAAGAGAGGAAAGAAATGACAAAGAGCTCTTCTTTCAGACAGGGCTCCGATGCTTTCTTCCCTGTTCACAACAATGGAACCTGATTTTTGCAATTAGCTGAAGGCTGCAGCTGGGAGTATTTTTACCATAGATGAGTGTAAGCAAGAGTCCTCATCTTCTACCATTCATTACCAAGCAAGCATGCCATACAAGTAGTTGCTTCTCATTGCAAGCCTTGTTCTGAAAGGTGTTGCCGAGCACCTGAAACCTTTTGTTTATTGGGTTGTTTAGGACGTACAGTGACTTTAAACACTGAATGGACGTGTTTGGATGTAGTGGTGTATTGTCTTATTACCTGCCGTGTAAGACCTAACAATCAGATTGAAATATGAGGGATACAGAAAGGGAGGGAAACAACTGCTGGTTGCTTTTAAAAATCTATCTTTTAAAACTAAGCCTCAGCTTAGTTTTCCAGAGCTGCTGCTACTTCCAGAGGTCATTACCTAACACTTTTTTTAAGCATGTAAGCAAAACTAATTACTTCAAGCTTAGCCTGCACAGACGTGCTTTGCTAGATTCAGACCTGCAGTCAGCTGTTACCAGCTTGGTAATCACCAACTGCTATGCTTTTTTATCTCAGTTTAAGCACTTATCCCAGTTTTTTCAGCCCAAAGACTCTTGGGACAGTTTATATGTCGATACCCTCACTGACCAAGAACCCTAAGAAGTTTCTCACAACCAGGGAATTTCAGCAGAGGGAGGGGACAGTCTGGCTGTACTTGTACCACAGCACATTCTTCGTTGTCCAGGGAGTGCTATCTTTTTTGTCATTGAAACGCAGGCAAGGCTGTTGGGTATAAGGTCTTCCGTGATAAGAGCCCGTGCATGCGTACGCCCAGGTATGTGCACAGTAATTGGCACAGTCCTTGGTTTACACGTTGGGTAGAAGGACTTGATTGTCTTACTGAGATTGTAGTATTTGGTAGCAATGGAGTCGAGATGTTTTAAACAGGGCTGTCTCTTCCAACTTCTTTTTCATGAATAAATTATGAGTTAATTCATTATGTGATTTTATCCCATTTCCCGTTAAAAGCAGTCCTGCTGAGATTTTAACATGTGGTTACAGTGAAGTCTAGGTGTTTTAAACAAAGCCACCCCTTCCAACTCCTTACTTTTTTTATTAATAAATTATGAACCAATTAAATACGATTTTCAAATCTTCTCTGAAAACTACTGTCCTAAGCATTTGTATAAATACTTTGTCATATGCTTCTTATATTCTGAATAGACAGTTTGATACGGAGCCTCTGAATTTTTGTAATCAGAATTATAGAATGATTATAGAATTATTATTAAGAAATAGTACAGCTCTGGGTCTTTTTCCTTAAGAATATGATTTTCTCAGGATGAGCTTTCATATAATTTGATTTACATAGTATAAATTAAGATATTAATTTCCTTTTATAACTCTTCTGTAGTATTTGTTCTATCACATAATGACTACAGACAGAAGATATTAATGTATTTTTTTCTGCTAAAATATATTAATTTTAAAACTTTAGGGATCATATACTGTGTGAGGTGGTGAACATGAGTATGTATCTATAAGCAGGGACTGAAGGAAGGAAAACAAAAACCCCCTGCAACTGGCTGGAAATAAATTGCAAAAGCTGAATAAGCAATACTTCATTAGCATTTACGTAAAATATTTACCTAACCTCTACTATATATAACAATCTCTACAACATGTAACACTTGTAGGATCCGCCACTTTGGTTTTCCTACAGTGAAATAAAGCTGTTTTACGAAATACATAAATTAGAAACTATTTGTTTTCTAAATTTTGTTTTCTCATCCCTTGTCCTTTAGTACTGTTCAAACACAGTCAGTTGAAACAGGTGCTGTAGTCTCCGGCTTAGGGGTGATGCAGACCTGCTCTGCATGAAGCAGAGAGTAACCGGTGCAAATATGTCTCCTTCTGCTACTCGAGCAGCCGGTTGTCACTGGGGAGGGCTATCAGCTGGCCCAGACCTCTGCCTAAGGGCGAAAATTCCAGCCATGTTGCTTTCGGCTGGTTTATTGGGATCCGATGTTCTGAGAGCAGAGGCTGTAGGAGTGGGGATGAAATGGCGGAGGGAAGGTGAGGCGGGAGGTGACGCGGCGTCCCCGCAGCCCTGCGTGCGGCAGGGCGCACACTCAGGTGCGGCAGTGCAGGGAAGAGCAAGGGCGGGAGTTCTGCACAAGTGCTGTTGTTGGACGGGAGGGGGTTGCCCCGGCTTGGTATTTGAACTTTCGGGCAAGTTTCCTCTTCTCGGTGATGGGAACTGCAGAACAGTAGGACTGGGCAGAAATTCTGTTACCAAAATCATGAAATGGCTCTCCACCGTTCTTTTGTTTCAGTTTTGAAGGTGAACATGAGAATTTGCCTTCTCAGAAAGTTGGAGTCTTCTCTCTTCTCTCTGTCTTTTTTTTTTTTTTTTCTTCTTTTCCCTCTGAGAACAGCCTGAGCATAATGCAGTTAGTTGGGAAGGTAAGCTAGCTAAGTGAATCAAGCCATAATTTCACAAGAGTTGGTTCCTGAAGGTGAAGCCTGTGAGGTTGAGAGCCTGCAATGCACCTCCAGTGACATTGTTACTTCCCTTGTTTTCTGAGAGAATGCCTAGTAAATTCAAAAGCTGTAACATTAATGCTTGCTGATGGATTCAACTACTCATATTCTCACTCTCTGTATTAACGGGAAGGGAGGAAATAATAAAATTAATTTATCCCTTAATCCCTCCACGCGCTGTGCTAAATTTGCCAAAATACAACGTTCTGCTTTTCAAGGGGTAGAAAAATTAGATAGCTAGTATGTTGGTAGGGCAGTATATGCAGCTAACGCATTCTAGATCTTGTTGAGCCCTTTACTGTGTCACGAAAAAGCAGCAAAGGTTTTAGTTGGGAACCAGTGCTTTCAAGCATATAAAATTTGACATAAATCCTTTTCCAAACTGATATTCTAATACTTCAGTTCCTATAGAAAGCCTGTGCATTTTCAAAAAGTGGGACAAAGCAATAGAGTCTATTACCCCCTTGGTTATTAAATGTAATTCTTGCCTGTAAATCCAGAATATTGATATTTAATTATGTTTGTTTGTTATACATTTCTGTGTCCTTAAACAAATGCTAAAAATAGAAATGCATACTGAGAAGCTGAGAACATGTTCTGGTAGCTCAAAAAAAAAAATCACTGTGCTTTGTTATAGTGAGTCTCAGATCTAGGTGTTCATCAGCTGAAATGCAAGTTACTGTAAAAACTTGTAGGATAACAGGGTATTAAATAGAGAGCAGGTGGGAAAAGACATCCTGCCTCTGATGATTACATGTGTTACAGTAGCGGTTCAGAGATTACTTTAATAATAGACAAGGTTGCAGCCTGCTGTGCAGATGTGTGACGATATGTCCTTGACCATGCACGGAACATGCCTAAGCATCTTGCTGCAGTTTTGAGCTTCATGCAAGGACGACTGACTGCTAAAAATAACTTAAGAGATAACAAACTAAAATATTAATATGTTGTGGGATGTGATGATTCTGTGCACGCTGAACAGCACTGCCATGCAAGTGATACATTTCCAGAAGGAGAAGAGAGAATTAATTCTCATATTGCCACATTGAAATGGCTTAAATATGCACCGAAGCTATTTTCAGTGACCAGACAATTGCATCCTGTATGGCTTTCTGAATGTGAACTGACAGGCTGCTACAGGGAGGTGCAATGCAATCATTTTTGGGCTCGAGCCAGGCACATCAAGTGAATCATGGTTCCTCCATAGCAGCTCAGTGAAAGAAATGCAGAACGAGCATGCCATTTTATATTGAACAGAAGGCTAAGAGTTTAATGACTGTTCAGGGACCTCAGGCAAGACTTCCATCAACATAGTTAGCCACTGTTGTTTTCAAAGGAGCCATGAAGTAAACACTAAAACTGTGAGAATTTACTGTGTGTCCCTTGGCCCGTGTGAAGGCTGTCAGGATGCCTACATGTGCTGTTTGTTAAACACAGCAGCAAGCCTTTCTTTTATACCACTTGTGACATATATGAAAACTAGGGTCCCTGGTTAAATTAATTTTAGGTTTTTAGAAGGTTTCCTAATGCTACTGAGGGACCTTCTACATTACTGATACCTACACCTTCTATCCAAAGTTTTAAGTCAGAGTGACATTACTGTGATGTGATAAAAAGTGTGAGGGAGTTCTTCCTTTGGCCTTGAGCACATAGACCATGAAACAGTTGAGAGCTTGTCTAGTACTTCAGATTGCATTTGTGCAAGGATTTAACTGCTGAAACAAAACAAGCAAAAGAAACCAGTCAATATTATAATCTGTGTTGCATTTGGAATTGCTCATCGATTGAGAGGTCCAGTAGCAAGATCTGCACTTCTGAAATGAAAAAGCTGCAGCATCCTTGAGGTTCATGGTACCAGCTGAAACCAGCTCATGAACTGTGCCAGGCATTCATTTTAGACAGGCACAGAGGTGTTAATTTAGAGCAAGAATGACTAAAACCCACAAAGAGGATTACTTTTATGCTTTTATACCTATATGTGGGGAGGGGAGAGAGAGGTATACATTTAGTTGACAAATAAGCTATCCTTTTGCTAATTTCCTGTATGATAGCAATTACTCCTCTTCTAAATAGATTTACACTTTCTTTAACAAAGTAGAAGCAGTATAAATGTTTAACAGAAACAGCTTTACTGGTTTATTACTCTTTCGGCACGTGTGCAATGCTGTCTGCAAAATAGTTTGTGTAGAAGACTTAATTAGCCAAAGAAATCAAGCAGGTAATGAGCTCCGTAGCTTCTGGCAAGGACTTCTTTGACGCATTTGCAGTAACTGAAGATCTGATCCTATTATCTCTAATATGTCAGGTAAATTTGAACATATATTGGAAGATCTAGTTTAAAACAGGAATGCCCACTCCCGTAAAAAGCAGGGCAAAATACATTCTTGTGTAAACAACTCCATGAAAAAGGCAGCTGGCTGACAGGGTGTGCGGCTGAATAAGGGTGGGGACGGCTGTGTATGAGGAAAGCGGTAGCTGGTGCTGTGTGCCTCACCAGCTGGGCAGGGATCTTGCATTTCTTAACGAAAATTGAATTCAGTCCCTTTCTTTCTATGACATACCCTCCCAGTAGAAGGTTAAATGATTACTGTTAGAGATGCGCGTCAGCAGTATAACTGCAGGCCTGAGCTGGTGCTACTGTGCTGCTGAGGGGTTTCGGACTCTGCTTTTGCCTGGGTGTTTTGCTGTTTTCTGTGGATTAACCAGGCACATACCATATGCTGCCTGTACCGCCAACTCTGAACTCAAGGTGAATACCATCTTCCAACTGATCCACCCAGCTATATTTAAGTAGATGTGGTGGGATTCATTAGTGACATAAACATTTTGAATTGATCCACTTCAGATAACATTTTATTTATAATTGGCAATTTAGTAGCAGAACAAATATGACTATTCGCTGTCTTTTTCACCAATAGCCTTTTCGCAAAGCTTGAAGATAGGAAAGTACTGAAATGTATTTCTCTGGGACTGTTTAACAACTCAGGGCTTGATCCTGTAAGCTGTAGGTAGCGAAGAAGCACAGCTAAGCCACTGGTAGGATTAAGGAGCATGCTGTATTTATCTCAAAGAGCAGTAATAGAAAGTTGACATTGAAGTCTAGCGTGTTGCTGGAGTCTGGGGGAATTGCTGCCTGCCTCAGTCGTTGTGAGCACTGAGCTGCAGCTGGAGGGACAGTAGTTCATCGCAGTTGCTACTGGTATCGTTGTAGTTGGCACTCCTGACAGGCTGGGCTTTCCCTTTCC
>NW_010559137.1:88263-91383 GCF_000687285.1 Phaethon lepturus
CTCCTTGACAAACTAAGTTTTTTAGGCAGCAGTAAGGGCATCTCAAATGTATACGGACTGGTCCGGTCTGTGCATCCTTCCTGCATCTGCGCTGCCGCTTCCCCTGGTGCGCCCACTAATTCTGACGTTCCCCCTCGCCAGCTCAGCACGCTGTGAAGCACCAGGCAGACTCTGTGCTCAAGGCCTGAGCAAACTGTGCTCCACGATAGAGCTCAAGTTAGCCTTGGGAGAAGGTGGTTTTAATGATAATAAAAAAATAATTAACTGCTAGTTGTCATATTTTAAACATTATTTCAAAAATTTGTTTAAAAGCACCAGTTTTTTTTCCAAATCTCTTTCTCCTGCAGTCACGTTATTATGTGAGTAGTTATAATTTTATTTTTCATTAAATAAGTGTTCTGCTGTCAATATATTAATGGAAAATTATTAGAGATGACTGTAGGAAAAAACCCTCCACTAAGTTAAGATTAACCAAAGAAATACAAAAGAATTAAAAAATCTTGTATTGATACTGTGAGTTCCAACAGCTTTCAAAATGTTGATGCGGTAGGTTCTTTATATCTTCAGCCAGCGTTTTAAAATGAAAACACTGAATTAAAAAGAGCTTTAGAAGAGTAGAAGCAGAAATACACAGCAATACCACAAAAGAGAAAGAAAAAGCTTTTGCAATGGTGAGGAAGGGAGAAGGGTAGGTATTGTTTTCTTTGCTTCAGTTTCTCACAATCCTTAGTCTGTTTATAGAGAGATGCTTTTCTGTCCCTGTTATATCACTCTGTAGAGTGTTAAGTAGAAAGCAAATATTCACGTCCTGTTGCTGATTTCCACAGGAGTCGGCACATGATTAAGGTTTAGCATGTATGAATGCGTTTGCAAAATCAATGCTTCAGGTGAAGTCTTTCCAAAATGTTCCCTGCAATCTGGTGTTAGGTAATCATAGACGTGCTGCGGATAAAGCACTTTAGAAGGTATGGAAATGGATTTGAAACCATATGAAATACACCTCACAGATTCCCCAAAGTCAAGTCCTTGTTGGCTAAGAAAATGCAGGCGGCTGACAGGCAATAACCTCCCAGGCAGCTCCTGGTGGGTTGATGCTTTAAGGATGATGTTGGAATTTCTCATCTAGAGTATATACAGCAGACTTACCAGTGGTAGCTAGTGGGGAGCTCCTATCCCCAGGGGCTTTTGACAGAAGGCTGAGAAAAAATGTTATGATGGCAATGGAGCATATGTCAGAGACTTCTTTGGTCTTCCATAAATGAAAGTGAGTGCCGCAGAAAATAGATAGTGCTCTCAGGTATCAGTGCAATGTAGTTTTCATGCACATCTAATCTGGCCATCTTTCATTAAAACCTAGTGCTAAACTGGGTTTGCTGAATACATCTGTTCAGGCTATGGGCTGCTTGGAAATGCGTAAACCCTCGATGAGACCAGAAATCATGTGCAGTGATGCCTGCTTAGAGCATCTGAGAGAGGCAGTGCACTAAATTATGTACTAATGTACAGCAGTGTGGTTCCACTGAAGTCACAGATTTCACGTACTTGCTACAATTTGCCTTTCTGTTTAAAGTTTTTTGTGCAGCTATCTAGATACTGCGAACTTAAATGGGGTCAGGAACACAACCTGAACAATATTGTAGAATAGTTATTATCAACCCAGAAATTCTATCATGGAATTTGAAAGGATTGAGCATCCCATGTGGGGAGATCCCAGGCCTCATAAATTTAGGGAATGGCTTTTCAATCCTTTATATTTCTGTATACCTTCTATTGATTTTGTTAAATCCAGGGAATTAGCAAGAACATCTATTCCTTAAATAAAGCCTGTAAGTAATGTCTGAAGATTCCGGGTTGTTCTATGAAAAAAAAAAAAAAAGATGTTATGTGAGCCTTATTTTTGGTTATATTAAGGCCCCTCTATACTTTCTAGCAATTTGCGTGGTCTTTCCCAGGGTATAAATTATAGCGGAAAAGCATAAATGGGCATCAGACTCCATGACATTAAGCAAACTACACTTGATAGCTGTGTTAACTGATACGTGTTTGTTACGCTTGAATACCTCCTTTCTCTTTTTCATTGTATTCTGAAGAACACGCTCAAGAGGGCACAGGTAGAGAGCGTTTTATGCAACCTGGGTGGGATTTTCTTGCTTGCCTCTCCTCCAAAGGCATTCCCCTTTCTTGAGAAGATAACTACTACTTCACATACATTTTAATTTCATGGATATTGAGAAGAAGCACTTACATTACAAGCTGTAATCTAGGAATGAATGAAACGTGCTGCTCTGCCCTATCACTCATGTGGTTCCAGAAAATCAAGAGAAGTGGCAATAATATTAAAAAATCAATTTTGATTAAACAAAATAGCTGTACATTGGCTGATCTAACCTCAAGCTTTGGAAACCTGAAAGTTGATAAAGCCCCAGGTTTGTAAGTTTAATCTCTTTCTGGAAACTGATTTCAGGTGTTTGCAATGAATGAAATAATGTATTTGTAACTAAATATTCTATTACAGTAATGTAGCAAAAATAGAAATATATAGAGTAACTAACATTAAAGAACTGGAAGCATATCTTCAGTGCTAAACTTATGCTTTTAAAAGCATGCATATATCCAGGATATGCACTGTCTCTGATGCCGTTTTCATTCTTTGATCCTTTTTATATTAGATTAATAACACTGTGTGATTTGGGAGGCATTAAAGAACATACAGCTTCATTTCAGAACAGAATAATCCATGTACTCACTGCAGTGTTTTATCTCTAAAACCTCTGGCAAGTGTGTGAGTTGCCAGATAATAAGTAGTAGAGACTGTGGCATTTTAAGATGCTGCTACTCTTTATCCATTTGTTTTTGTTAGATTGCGTTAGGCATTTCCATATTAAATCAGTAACCTGCTCAAAGCACCTCTAGTGGTGGCATCAATTAAGGCAAGTTTAAACTAACCCCCAGGCATGGTTGGGCTGAGTCCAGACTGCCATTGCCTTAGCTTTGTTGCATGATTCTTGTGCAACCGGGAACTGGTTCAAGCAGCTAACCCTGATGAAAAAATGATGTATCTAGGAGGGTGAAGCGGCTGGAGGAGCTGAGTTGGACTTGTTATAACCCAGGGGGAAAGAG
>NW_010559137.1:91414-157160 GCF_000687285.1 Phaethon lepturus
GTAAACAACTGTTTGACTTTGCATTGAAAATGAAAATTCATGAAATTTTTTTGGCCAGCCAAAATGTGGGAACAGTAATCTCTGGTAGAGAGGCAGAAACATGGATCTCACTGGGGTTAACTTCCTAAACTGAACTCCAGTCTTGGCCTCAGATCTATTCTTGCAAAATACATTATTTTCACTAATGTACATTCAAAACATTTGACCACTAACAAGCAATTGTAGGGTTACAAGGTAGAAAGAAAGATTTTTAGATTTTTTTTTTTTTTTAAATTGTAGTAGACAACATAGACATTGCCCCCTCAGTTTCTCAAAGACATGGATATGTAAACTTACCTCTATGGCCATTTCTATACTCGGAGTTCTTCAGAGTTACTAAATTAGGTTGTGAATGTCCGTAGCTATAAGCAACCTTGCTTTTATCCCCATGCAGTGTTACATGAGACCTTTGTCCTTGAAAGCGCCCCATGCATGTGATTTCATAGTTCTGTATGCCATTTTCAGAAATGGACTTTGCTAAATAAGAATTATTATAATTAAAATGGCATTTTCCTAGAACGATTGCTGTGTGTCATTTACTCAGATTCGGAGAAATCTGAGGCTAACTGTACTAGGCATGCTGCTACCCTTCCAGCGCCTCGTGAAACAGTCCCATAGGGTTCCAACCAAGACATTCCTGGTAAAGTCATCCAGAAACATGAATCTGTACTCATGAGAAACAGTTTAATCCAAGTTCATAAATGTCAGATCTTCCAAATTAATGTGCATACTGTGGGTTGCACACATTCCCATATGCTTAACTCGCGTGTGCCAGTACCAGAAGGAATCCATCCTGTGTGTTCCTGTACCTAATGGGTGCCCTTTCTGCAGGCGTGCACACACTGACATGAGGCATAGAGCTACAGAATGACATTTAGCACGTTTAAATTAGCTTCATGCATTTTTCAAAAATGTGCTCAGAGCAGAGGCAGTATTTAAAAAAAAAAAAAAAAGTTCCTGTCCATAAATTGTGATTTTGAATTTAAAGAAGGACATACTGTAAAATCTTTTCTGTATGCAAAGTCTTACTGCTGCTCGGCTGTGTCATCCAGCCGGTCGCCAGCTCACCTCCCCGTGGTAAGCAGAGGGGAGTTCTGCTTACGAACTGGCACAGTGAAGCTCATAATATAAATACATGACTAAAGGCTCTGAATTTACAACTCAGCCTGACTAAAGGTGGACTCCTAAATCCATAATCCTTCACCTAAGTAAGTGTTCTGGTTTAAAAAAGCGCACTCTTGTTCAGTGGGGATTGTTCAGGCGGGGAAGTGCTCCAAAAAGATGTGGCTTTATATGTGAAACTACTGTGTTTGTATGTAGAAAAATAATGTATTGAATTTTTCTTTTGTAAGTTTTCTTGGAGGTTGGGGCAGGGGAGAAACAAAACTTCTGAGGGACAAAATCTAGTGTTTGGTTGTTGAAATCCATTTACCTTAGAAATAAAATGCTTTTGTTTGTCTCAGAAAGTCTTCAACTCATTCTGTTCATCAGTTTAAAAAATAAAGCGATTTATTTAAAGGTTCAAGAATGTGTAGGGAACATGCCTCAGGATCCCATGTAGCTTAGCAGACAATTAATACCACTTACTGAAAGTTACCCTCCACTCTTCTGCTAATAACAGCCACAGTGATTTAAGCCACTGTATGTATACAAAATAATTACAATGTACATCTTCACAGAGAACTGTTATATGGTTTTAATATTGATTTGACAAATGTAATCTCTAAGAATGAGACTCATCACTGAAATAGCAGTAGAATTTTTGGGGTGTTGCTAAGCAATACTGTAATTAGAAGGTTTGGATATAAATTACTCTTGTGTGTGAGAGGAGGTAATGGCTCATGAACATATGTCAACCTTTCACACCAGGGCGTGAGACAGTGTGTACTCGCCTCACTCCTGTTGGGTACCGACTTCTTCTGGCAAAGATTCCCCTCAATATCCATAGAAAGGGGAACACTTGTAAAATCACTAAAATCATTACGGTTGTAGCTTATCTATTTTAAAGAAACACTTGTAAGCAATGTGCATTATTAACACAGTGAGATAGGTCTGTGCTTAAGGGCTTTGCTGCCCATCGGCTTCCCAAACGCAAATGTAACCACGCAAACCCTCTGGTCTGCAAAGTGTCTGACAAGTGTTTGCATGTTAGCATTCATTAGAAGACTCGGTCAAGCAATTCATGCTTGATTAATTGATTGTCCCATGGTGACAGTTCATTTTTTTGAAATAGCTGCCAACCTGAGCGGGAGCAGGACAGTCAGACCAATGACAAAAGACATTGATGGACAAACACTGGACTTATTGAATAGCTGCTAGAGTGACAGACGGGCATCTACAGAGTTTAATCAATGCCTCAAAGACATGGCAACACTGTGAAGACTGTTTATTTATTTTCTGTGCATTTATGAATTGTTAATGCAGTCAATACATATTAGCTTCATTTGTTGTTTGGTTAAAACGCAATTTGAATTTTCCTTTGAGTTGCCTTAATATCAGTTTTTGTACAGTGAAATTTATGAGTCCTCACAGATTTATGAGGTTTTATTGATGGCTAGAAAGCCAAGCATAATTTCTGACTTTGTTTATTCCAGCATTACGGAATTAGTAAGAGTTGACATTGCAGGGCTTATTGAATAAATTCATTTCCTTGGCCATGTGTGCATTTTGAATTTTCTTGAGTTAAGCCAGAAAAAGTGGATGCATCAGCACAAGCCAGTAAATCGCAAACTGCACTGCAAGAGGATTTCAAGCTAGAGCAATGCAAGAAAGAAGCTCTAAGCCAGAACAAATTATCCACAGACAGTAAATGTGTTGGAACAGATCATCCCTTGCCTAATGGTACTGAAGTCCATTGAATTACCCAAGAGACAAGTTTTGCCCAATATTAATTTGCAGCAGATGTTTGACTAACAAATTATTTGAAAGAGCCTGAGTGTATTGCGATATAATTACCTGATATTGCAGTATACTGATTTCAGAGCTTGTTTTTTGCCTCATTCTTGCAGTAGAAACAATAATGCAAAAGTCATGGTGTAAGTTTTCTGAACGATCACTTGGTTTTGCGAGTACAAACAAACAAGAACCCCAAATTGATAGATTGCAGCTTACAAGTGAAGTCAGAAACTAACTGATCTGTGACCTAGCCCATGGGCAGACATTTTGAGCCTTGGTGAGACAAATACTCAGAGAGCTTCTCTTCTCGCATCACCCCCCTCCATTCCTCTCCCTCCTCGGTGTCCTCTTTCCTTGCATGTTATATGTATAAGGTGACACGGCAGGATCACGCTAGTGCAGCAGAGGTGGTTCTTTGTTCCTTCTGGATGCCTTGCTACTGGGAAGCTGCCCAGGGAAGCTGCTGTAACTCACTCTTTCTTGACAGCCCTGCCTAAGCCCCTAGACAGCATGTTCTCCTAAAGTCAGTAGGAGTTACCACTGAATTCGATTGCAATTTTGACTACTGTTGCTGTTGTCTTGTGAATTCCAAGAGGATTTCTTGAACTGATCCCAAAGCTCCGTGATTTCAGCAACAGCCCGTAGGAAGGATGCATTCTCTATGCATCTCACTTTTTGCACCACCATGTCACAAATTTCTGTTCTGTTTGAACCCATCAATTTCTGGTCTTTGTCCTCCCTGAAGTTCTAACCGTGCAACCACCATGAGTTGCTCTGGGCATGACCATGATACTGCAAACAAATTCAAGTGAAGAACAAGGAGAGGCATCATGCTGTATGTCTTCTGAATTATGAGATTGTTCAGGAGTCGCAGAAAGAGAATTTTATGAAAAGAAATTAAAAAGATTGGGCTGCTTTGCCATAGTAGAAGGAGCTGTGTAAGAAGTATGAGTGCTTCTGGCTTAGGGCATAACCTATCTTCTACTAATGAGAATACTGAAGGAACTTTACCTAATAGTGGTTTATTCCACAGCGACTACCTTGTGTTTTCCTGTAAATCGTATCATCCTGTCCATTGCTAAAGACAGGATATTTTAATGGATAGATGTGCTGCTGATCTGAGCCACCATGGCAATTCCTGTTCTCCTATTAACAGAGGCTGCTGTCATTTCCGTGGCAATTAGCAGGCAAATCCTATTACGGGAATAAGATCGCCTAATCCTCAATCCTGGTACATGCTATTCGCTATGATAGGTGTTTAATTATAAGGCTTCTGCAGGCTACAATACTTTGTGCAAAAAATCCAGAAAATGCAGAAATTATGTTAGAAGACTTCACTTAAAAATGACAAGTTAGACACCTGCTACTTCAAAATTATTACTCCAACCCTTTTAATTGGCATAACTACTTTTCTGTGCTGTTCAGAGTGGCTTTTTACAACTTGTGGTAATGTAGGAAAGCCAGCAAGGTCTGAAGTGTCACTAGTAATTTTCCTCTCTGCTGCATTTTTAACTTGTTTACAAAGGTAGAAAGCAAGAAAAAGATACTTGGAGAGAGCCCACCAGGTACATTATCCACTCGGTGGTTTGATCCTTTCAGACTTGTTCATTAGGTGTAGCAGAGAGAGAGAAACGTTGCAGGAATGAATGCGGGAGAGCCTGGTTGCACACTGTAATGCATTCAGCCATTGAACAGCCCATCACCGTGCTCCAAGAACCCTTCGCTGGGTATTGCAGCTTGGTGCAAACTGAAGAGTGTGGCAGTTACTCAGCAATGGGGAAATCCAGGTTTTATTTTACAGTAGGTACTGTCTTGGGGCTTCTTTTTTGGTTTAGTTTTGTCTGTTTTTCTAATAGGAAAAAGACTAACTCCAAGAAATACAAAATCTAACCAAAGTAAGATGAGTTAAGGGCAACCTGTACTTTCTGTTTAGTTGGAGCATAGAACAATTTCGATGAAGGATCATGATACATATTAGAAGAATCCCTTCCACTCTTGCATAAGCTGTCTTCGGACATGTGTAGTTTGCATAATGAATCTCGTACTTCGTCCCCTGTATCTTTAACTAGCTCTTCTTTATGTGTCTTTCTACTCTTCAGTACTTGAAGTTTTGCAAAGTGTTTAGCACTAGCATAAATCTGCTACCTGTAGAGTTACCAGTTAAAGTTTAACAGTGGGAGCTTGAGATCTTTTTTGGTGGTTGTTGCTGCTTTGGAAAATGCCACCTAACAGTCTACATAGAAACCTTGACCATACAAGCAGAATTTGGCCTCAAAGGCTGCACCATAATGTTAAATTAGTGTAATGTTACTAAGGAGTCTCAATATCAGTGCATTTTAAAATCTGTTCATTATAATTTCTGTTTCACAGAGGTAGAATAACTGCTGTGAATCTCTGTTCCCATGATATATATACATGCTGTTCCCAGTCTTTTATTGTACTTAATAGTTCCCTGGATTAACTTAATTGTGAGTTGAGGGTTCAGACTTCTGAAGGTGTGCTGACTTGGGCTGATGCTCTTTCCGGTTACCACAATTAAATCTCAATTACAGCAATGAAACAAAACAATTAACAATCATTCAAAAATTATTGTTATCCCTTTTCAAAAAAAATCTATTTATTTTTTTAGCAGCCTACATTACTCGTTTCCCTTATTCTTCCCTAAGGCCCAGGATACACTTTCTCAGTAGCTCTTTCAATTACAAGTATCAGTATTCTGATTCTTTGTCATACTTTGTATTTTGTTATCCCAAGACTCTAAATCTGTTCCTTTTCTCTTCCATGTTGTCTTTAATATCTTTATAACAAAAGTGCTGCAAAAGCAATTGGAGAAAGATCAGTCTGTCAGACAACATCATTCTTTGCAGCATGGTAGATTTTGAATAGAGGCTACCAGCTCTGTTATATGAAGTAGCATTCTCTTTAACAAAGGAGGATAAGCATCAGAAGCATCTGGGGAAAACCTCTGATTCAAAGTGCTGCACTGTGAGTATGAATTTTATCCAGTAATAAGAAAAAAGCAGAGTATCATCTTTGGTAAGCTGAGTTCAACGCTATTGAAGCACAGGGGCTGAAGGAACTGGTAAGTACTTGGGACACAATCCAAAGCACGTCAACGGAAAAGTTCCTAGTGACTTCAGTGGTCTTTGAATTGGGTTTCCTAAAGCTATTTTTAAAGGCTTATGTACATGAATCTCCACCTACATTAGGAGCTAACATAATTGTTGAGCAAATTAGCTATTTATGAGCGGATAAAGCAATCCTAGAAAGCTTTGTGTGCCCAATGCACCAAAAAGTTGAAAGCAGAGGTGTCACTGGAACCTGCTGAGAATGACTCCTGATGCTTTTGGGTGTTGAAGTGGGAAGGCTCTAATTTGCCTGTAGGATTACTAGATGCTGTCCCCATCCAGTCACGCTCACTTCCGTCGTGACTTCTACTGTTGTCTGGGCGGAGGGACAGTGGCTGAAATGAACTGCAGTTTAAAGGTTAAGGTTGCCATCAGCTGTAGCAGAGGCTATGTGCATTACTTCTGCATCCTTTTTTGGGGAAGTTGAATTTCAAACCAAACTGGTGATTCTGAAGCTTTGGTTATTTCCCCAGATACATCTTTCTGTTTTTTCAGATATATAAATAAACGTTAGAAGAAGAGATCTGAAGTATTTACGTTTGCAAGGAAGGTTAGATGTGGTTGCCGTGAACCGATGGAGTGTATCTAATGTGCTGCTTCTCTGTGTCTGACCCCCAGGGAATTGTGCACAGCACTGCTCACTCCTGGGGTGATGGATAACCAGTACAGGTAACCGCAGGGAGGTAAAGAGAAGAGCTACATGAAGAATGATCCTCAAAAGTTCATCCAATAAAGACAAAACAAATATTGTGTGGCTTCTGAAGAAATGTGGTGCTGGGTTTTTTGCCCCTTGAAGCTGAGTGAGGCTGCAAAAAGGGCCATTAAGTGCAGGCACATTTACTGCTGACCCTACTCCTGTGCTGGCCCAGTGATTTAATGCAACTTTTCAGCTGTGTGGTTATTTGTGTCTGGTGTGGAGCACTCCTAATATTACACACCCAGGAAGGACTGTGTTTTACTTCAAGCTCCTTTTGGAGAGATCATTTCTGTTTTGTGGTTCAAACCAAATGCATAGCTTTAGGTGCATTTCTGGTAATTATACCTGTAAAAGTATTCTGTAGACATGTGGACCTCTTTATATTGAGGTTTGCTAGGTGTAACTTTACTTTTCTTCCCTTTGTTTGGACCTTTTAGTTACCTTAAAAGCATTCCATGGACTTCCAGGGGCCCACAGACCACACTGACTTATTGACAGCCACTGCACTGAAGTGATTGTGGAGAGGCAGAAACAGGGATGCCAGAGCTGTGCTCACAGATCAGCTCCACACTGTGTCCGAGCATCCAACATCTGGGCTGTTTTTCCAAAAGTAAACTTGACAAATGTGCCTATAAAGGAGCTGTGCAAGACTGTGCATTGCCTCTAGAATAAAATTTTGCTGAGGAGAAATCCCTATATTGCATTTTCAGACGCTAGGTATACAGTGTATTACTAGGTAGAAGCTGTTGAATTTTAAGCGTAAGTTTTAATTGCTGTGGTTTGTGTCCATTGCACGATAATGTTTTGTTGTGGAAATAGTATCTACCAAACGTCTATGTAACATATATGGTGTTTGCCATGCCCAGCAGAAAAGCAGCTGTCATAATTTTTTATTTTACTGCCTTCAAATAACCTTTCCAAATGCTAATTTCCTTGTAATGCATTCTCCAGTAATTTTAATAGACTGACATAAACAGCATGTAATTTGCGGTTTTGCTTTCTTTTTTGAAGCACCTGAGCTAGATTTTTTTCATAATAAAATTGATACCTAATTTACCACCCATATTATTCTAATCACAGTAACAACTTTCAGTTTGCATACTGTGTAATCGTGCTTTCACATTATTCAAAACCAGTTTATATCTGGTGAACTTCTGATAATTTTTTCTTTAGTTTCCAACAGTTATTTAATTGTCTTGTTAACACGGATCATTTGATTTTATATCAGATTAAACTGTGGTCTCGATGGTTCATTTTTGCAATACGCTGTGTTGACGGAAAGGTAGAGAGAATGTGAATGGATATCTATCTTATTAAGTGTAGATTTCATTAGCATATCATGTTAATACTCTTTTCAGTTCAGTAAATCTGTGTGGCACTTAAAAAACTATCAGCTTCTCTGTAAAGCTTTGGATAAACATTTTGAAGTTGTGTGTTGGAGTTCATTAGTTTTCATATATGCGTGTATGCAGGAATTTGCTTTCAGCTTTTGAAAATAGGCACCGATGGGAAGGTGCTTCCTCAGCGGCGGTGCAGTGGTTGGTAGGTTATCCTGCAACACAGTTCATGGTTGTTGGGCTTGAGAGTGGGTTTTTTGGTATACATGTTTTATGAAAAGAAGATATTCTTTGGCAGTAACTATTTTGTTTAGGACTAGAATGCTTGAGGAAGGGATTGTATCTTTACCTTCATAAAATTCTCTAAATAAAAATAAGTAAAATTTTTTACATCTCTCGCTTCATATCAGGGAGGTCCCCAAAAGACCCATTCATTGTTTGTGCATCATGGAAAGCAGACACGAGAGCTCAACACAGCAGGAGAGCAAGTTGTATTTAATGCCATGTCTAGAAGAGAGTAATGGTTTACTTTATAAATATTAGATTTCCTTTAAAATGCCGCTTAAGCAGACTATGTCAACATTTTTAGTTGTTAGCTAAACTGAAAAACATTGGGAAAAGAATAAATTGAGATTTTTTTCTTTTTTTTTTTTCCCTGCTGCAATGTTGCTTACCTTTCAGTGTGGATCATTTTGTTTAATCCAGAATGTTTCATTCTGGTTTGGGGTGTTTTAATCTTTATTCTCCCCCTCTCCTGAGAAGTAAAATTTTGCAAAATTTACATTTCAAATATATTAGTTTGGAAAGATCTTTTTTGGTTGAAACCACGCTTTTCAAATTACCTATCTGAAGAATAGAGAGCGTTGGCCGACTGTCTGGCAGGAGCAGCAAGAACGCTTCCCCTGGACTATGAAGAGCGTTATCAGGTGGCACTGCCGCAGGGTATTGATTGAATATAAGCAGTAGTACTGGTAGATAAGCTTAAGTGGTATTTGTTTTAAACGCTGATTTATCAGGGCCAGCAAGTGATACAAGCTATTTGGCATTTACACACAACAGTCATGATCCAGCCTCACTGGGTCACGTGCTAACAGCAAAATGTTTTGATTGCTTTTGAGCATCCATTTTTAAAAAACAAACTGCAATGTATTAAGTCCAGGAAATGCAAGGAATAGAACTAGAAAAGTTTTTTTTTCCCCCTTTAGTATAAATAACCTACAAGATAAATTTGATCTCGAGAAACATTTTGTATTACCTTCACTGCCTTCAAGAATCCTGCTGGTATCGGCTGTCTTGTCAAGTTGTATCTGACTCTGACACCGCAGCGGCCCACCGTGAGGATGGAGGGACTTCCAGTCTGCTTTTAATGCTACTACGCTGAGGGACAGAACACCTATCATCCTTAGGACCCGATCTTGCCCAGAGAATTGTGTAATTATTAAACCTGTTGCAGAGAAAAGGAACCAGCTAAATGACTCCGCTCTCTTCGGTGAACTCGTGAGGCACTACCTAGGCCTGCTGGTAAGGGAGAGGGGACATTTTAGCTTCATGAATCAAAATAGCACGGAGAGATAACAAAGCTTGAAAATGTAGTGTAGAACTGCTCCCGTGTATTTTGCACACATGTTTTGTGCCTGACCTGGCCAGCACTCCTCGGTGGCTCTGCACTGTTAGGTCTGGCTTCAGCTGGACAGGCTTTCGCTGGCCTTATGTCATGACGTCGTGCATACTGCCCAGGGCAGAACATCATGGCCATCTGAATGCTGTTCTGAGTGCTGTGTTACAGCAACCAGGTGCCATGATGCTTTCTGCCCGCGGTGCTATCAGACTGCATTGCTTTTCAGCTCACTGTGGGACGCTGGATTTTGTCTGTGGCAGCAGCCCTGACAGGAGTTGATGGTCATTCTTACCCCGTGACTGCAAGCAGTGAGTTTGCTTTGACTGTGAAGTCTGTATTTATTAGTCTATACCAATTTTCTCCTTCTTGTGACAGAACATTATCAGAGGAAGGACTTATGGATTGTCCCGTTCTGTGTCTAAAAAGCCCACTTGGCCACGCACACCTGGGTTCCCATTTTCCCTAGAGGTGCCCTGCAGCTGAGCCGTAGCTGTGGAGAAGATGGACACAGCAACCCAAATGCAGCTATGCATTCAAGAAATCTCTGTTTTGTGAAATTCCTGCCAAAGAATGTTTCATCTTGCTAGATAAAAAAATAGAGAGAGATTCATGCAACGAGGCTAAGAAAATGCAGTGGTTACATGCAACAGATCTAATGAGTGCTTTGTTTAGGGAGCAAAGTCAAAGCCAGGAAACAGACTTGCCTTTTCCCAAGGTAAGCCTCTAACTCAGGGCACCTCCTCCATTGAGACAGGAGGGGGTAAATATTTTGCTGCTATCAAGACCAGTGTTGCTGTGCTTGCTTCCGATTCCTCTAAATGACTACAAGAGGTAGTAGTAGTCTTGCTAATTAGAGCTGCACTTGAAGCAAGTAGGGTTTCTCTTGGAATATTAACAATTTGCCCTTCATTTGAATGTTTTTACAGCATCAATGGTTAGTTGCTAAAAGGACAGAAACTTAGAAACATTTAATTAATGAATATTAAAATATTTGGAATTCTTGAAATGCTGTCTCAGCAGTTCTTTGTGAAACATCTTTCATTATAATCAAATGAGTATGTTTGTGGTGGGGTGGAGGGCTGTGATCAAAGTGGCTGAATGCTGTAAAAATGCCTATAAATACACACACCTTTCTGAACGTGGTAGGAGCCAGTGTGTGACTCTCACTCCCTAATTTGACAAATTTGAAATCTAATTAACATTAAATTGCAACAAAACTGTCCAAAGATCAGGGGACAGAAGGATGCCTTCGCAACTCATGGTAGGGACAGGGCCGGAAGCAGCACGCTTGGATGAGGGAGGTGAAGAAGGATGGCAGTGTGCTGTCTGCCGTGTCCCTGAGAGGCAGCCTGCAGGTGGTCCTGTTCCCCAGGCTGCATCATGTGAGATGTTTAAACACCAGGGGTTTTTCCCCCTACCCAAAAATATAAGTAAATAACCAAAAGATAGAGCGAGGCTGATGCTGCAGAAGTTTCTCCCCAAAGCCCTGGAGTAAAGGGAGTGGGAGGCGCCGAGATGGCGGCTGTGTGCGGTGAGAGTACCGCTGCTGAGCTGCTCACAATCATTCAGAGCAAAAAGGAGGGTCTTTTTCACACTTGGAAGGGACTGTGGTGATGGCACATCCACGACTAACGTGAAGGGTAAATCAAGTACAATTCAG
Organism: Phaethon lepturus; assembly: GCF_000687285.1. Taxonomy (NCBI): domain Eukaryota; kingdom Metazoa; phylum Chordata; class Aves; order Phaethontiformes; family Phaethontidae; genus Phaethon; species Phaethon lepturus. The sequence continues at coordinate 102,789 of NW_010559137.1, forward strand.
CCTTTGAAGTTGACGGGGAAAAAGAGTAAAACTCACTCGTCTGTACTGTAGGTCTCCGATTTCTAATCTGTGGTTTCATGGAGGAAAGAAATTGTATCACTGAACTCCTTTTAGGAACAGTGTCCTTGGCTTGTTAACTCGCTTTATGTGTTGTCCAATTTCAGAGAGGGAAAGGGCTGCATTTGTGTGGGGGTGGTATTATTTTAGGAGATGTCTTAGTTAATTAATATCTACTGAAACATCACCTAGGAGATATTCTTTCTCTGTCATGCAGCTTGATACTTCGTGCAGCAAAAGGTAACTCTTCCATAGTTCATTAAATTATGTTGTGGTGAACTTATCTCCACTGGGTCTCAATTAAGAAGTGAAGCCAGTGCCTTTAGAGGAAAAGGCAGAGAACAATCAGAATATACTGAATATATAATTTGGTCTCTGGAAACAAGCAAGAGGAAAAATATGGTGTGCAAATGGTGGACATTAAGGATGTGTTGTGTCTCAAAGATTTATACATGGAAATATAATATAATTAGATCATTATTGTTCATTAGGAATATTTAATGCTTTAAAAAAATTAACGTATTCTTTCTAAGTTCATTACCTGCTGTAAATTTACTGTAGAAAATTTTCCCTACTACTCATTTTCCTTACTACGTCCCTTGTCTCCATTTTAGCGTCCCTGGGAACTTCAGTCATAGTGATTCTGGGCCCATTGTCTATTAACATGAATTACAAAACTGCAGTAAATTTTCTGTTACATTCTAATCTAATTAAACACTTTGGTTTTAATTTTTTTTTTAATTTTCCTTTTAAAAAACATTTAAGCATGTCTAGCAGAACTAGTCTCCCTAGGTGTTTTTCTACAAAAACCCCACACAGCTCCTTTCATTAAATAATTTCAAATGTGAAGAACAGAAAAGGAAGATCTCTCTCAACTTTTTTTTCTCAGACCTCCTTTCCTACCATTCTTCTTTGTGTGCTGCACACATCTTTTTTTTTCTGTTTCTCTCCCATTTAGAGGCTTTTCTTTCCTAATGTTGTTGTAATGGTTTGCTAAGGTCTGTTCATTTTGTTTTTCTCCTACAAAACATATATCATCCCAAGAAGCATTCTGCAGGTATTGGTGAAATATGCAACTGGAACAGGCAGCGACATGTCTGGTTTAACATGCAGCACTAAACACATCATCAATATATAGGTGTTAAACAATACCTGACTTGCGTAACTTAATTCCCTTCAAGAGCATGAGAATGAGCAGCTCATAAATGCACAATAATTGGAATTTTAATGACTTAAGGATGCCTCCTGTTTACAAGGTAATAACATCCCTTGAGCTAAATGAGTGGAGGGGCAGATTTCAGTTTAACAACTTATAAATAAACAGTTGATTGGTTTCCACTATTAATCTTGGCTGTTCACAGTATCTAAGTGAACCTGGTGGGTGAGGTGCCGATGTTTCTTTTGGGCATGTGAATGGTATCCCAGCCCTGCTTAAGTTCTCACCGAAGTCTTTAGGGTACAGTGAACTACACTGAAGTCTCAATGAGTACAAAATTGCTTTGATATAGCATAAAATTCATGGTATCTACCTGCAGGTGTATACACTTACTTTTGTGACTATTTGAATACACGCCTTTTCATTTGTTTACAAGGGAGTAGTGAGAGGAATTTGTTTTCCTGTATGAGATAAGCATCATCATGTTTTTCCTAGCAGCTGCATGCACAATTAGGAGGACCCAATTAAAGCTGCATTCAGTTCACACAGAGCGGCAGTGATTGCTGTCTGTAATTTCTCCTGTGGTTTGACTTATGGGCACTATGCTGTGCAGAACTTTATTAACAAATAAAGTGGAGTCAAACAAGTAAAGAAAAAAAAATGAAACAAGCTGGAAACTGGTATGTCAGATCTTGACCGTTGTGCACTGCCTACAGCTTGAGAAAAGGAGTCTCCCCTTCCGCCCTTCTCAAATAGCCACTGGGCAAATGACCAGTTTCCTCTGTTTAGGCTTGTGCTTTCTGTCCTTCTGGCCACAAGAAGAAGTATTTGCGTGTCTCCTCTGCTTCCATGTCAGCCACTCTGACTGCAGTGGGTGCAGGCCATCTGAAGACTCCTGTGAGTACAAGCCTAAAATAATTCTAAAGCCAAATATACCTTTGTTTGTCCCAAGCATTATCTGTGCCATCATTACAGAAAGCTCAGCGCTGCCTATCATTATGCCAAAGGAAAGGAGAAAGGTAAATGAATGAGAGTAGAGAAAGAACAGGGCACTGGAGCACAGGCGCCTTCTTGAAGAGTGAGGAATTTAATTCTCAACCTGCTTTTTTTTCCCTCCTGAGGCTGTTCAGTTCCCACTGCTCCATAAAGGGACTTGATGCCTCTGATTTCCTCCCAGCCCATATAATTCTCCTTGTGTATGCGCATACATACTCGGTGGCACAGCACGTTTCGCTTTCGTTGTTTAGGGATACTCAAAATCTGTAAACACTGATCTCTTGGCTAATGTGCTACAAAGAGCAAAACATCGGAGATCCAGACCCTGCAAAGAGTTTTATGAGAAAATGTGTGGTTTCCAACTAAAAAGCAGGAACAGAAGCCCCAAAAGACTCCAATTCTGTAGGTACGAACAGTCAGTGGATAGTGATTCTGAAAAAAGAGGGAAGGAGCACGTCTGAATTGCCTTCCCCGATGTGCAGAAGTGGCAACGGAGGAAGGGCCTGGCTGGAGCATTTTTCTGCTTAATCACCATATAGGTCTCCTGAAGTGGCTGAGACCAAAAAGGGACAAAGATGGGACTTAATTTTGCAAGATGCAGAATATTCTGGCCCTCGGGCAGCAGAGTACTTCAGGTGTTGGAGCAGAGGTAATAGTTGAGCCCCTTAGTTGATATTGAAATGCTTCTCTGCACTGATGCTATGAGCGAGCATATAGGGCCTATACAGAATAAGATTAAAATCAGTTCATCACCTCGCGTATGTCAAGTGGTGACAGATCCAAAAGCAGTCACTTACTTTCAAAAATAGATAGATTATTCATTTGGGGAAACTGATAAAGATGTCCACAATGAGCTCCTCTTGTGTAGGGTCTGTACAAGATCGATTATTTGGCTTTTTGTGCTCTCTTGACTGGTGCTAAAGCCGTAGGTAACTGGCACTTTTGATGCTCATACACAAAGCAAGCCATAATAGAGAAGAAAGCCACCTTTAATTTCAAGCACCACTAGAATCATGAAAGGAAAATTAATGTTTACTAAATGAAAAAGGATGATACTGCTGGAGAGAGGAAGTTTTGGTTAAGCTTTTAGGGGAACGTTAATAACTTTGAGAAATGGAAACATATAAAACATGTTTAAAATGGCATAAACCTTAGAAAATCCAGAAAGTATTTTAACCTTACCTAAGCTCCGCAGTGTGGTATCAAGTTTTAAAAATCAAGCAAACTAAATGATAGCTGCCATATGGAAGGAGGCTTTCTAGTACTGACACATTTTCTATGAAAAATTCAAGATAGCCTTATATCGGCTGATCAACTTTTGCACAGTTCTGTAATGCCTCTGCGAATTTCCAGGACAGTCTGAGAAGCATCCAGGCTTGTTCCCTAGGAATATACTTTCATAAAGCTGCCACTCTCAGAGTCTTCAGACATATCACAGTGCGGTTGAGATCTGCCTATGATATGTTGCCAAGCACCATGAATGAATGCAGCTCTGAGATGTCAGGTCACTTTTTATTTTGCCAGACATGACAAAGAAATGTCAACCTCTGACAGTTTTTAAAAGTAGGCTTTAAAAGAAATATCAAACTTTTTTTTTTTTTTAAACTAGTCAGTATCTGAGAAGAAATGCTCACAGAAAAAGAGAGGATAGGGAAATTTGTGGAAGTAGAAGCTGCACTATGTGAGTGATTTAGCACTACATGACTCTGGTTTTATGCTGATAAATACATTTGGGATTAGGTGACATGGACTTTAAGCCATCAAGTAAATGGGCACTGGATCTGGTTCAGTCCTCTGATGCGTGTGTGCACCACTGCAGTGGGATTATAACTCCTGCTAGTAATGCAACTGAATTTTGTGATAATGTCACAGTTAATATGGTTTGGTCTTGCATTTTTGTTGTAGGATAATGCAGTCCTTAGGTACCTTGAATCCCCTGCGGAGAACCCCCTTTATAATAGGAGATGGAAACATTTAGCAGATGAATTGCCTGATATAATACAATACAGCATAATCTGTGAGCAGTAGGGTAGGACAGGAGCAAACCGCAGCAGCTCTGGATCCCAGTTCCACAGTCCAGCACCAAAGTGCTCTGACTCCTGTGAAGTACTTGCTGATACTCGACAGGGAATACTGGTCCTATAAATGCTGGCCTGCGATGCTGTAGCTTAAAAGCTGGTTTTGCTTTAATGGGCTTTAGGCTAAAGCATGTTAACAGAAACTGTACAAAAAAAAGAAAAGAAATAAGAAAGTGGCGCTCTGTTAATACCTTGTCATAAATAAATGCTGCATTTTTCATAAGACTACCAAGCATATGGCATAGTCATGAAAGCAGGGAAAAAATATTGTAGGAGGCAATCTCTATATATTACTTGTGATAAAACAGCTTATATGTGATTGCTTTCTTTGCATTTCTTTCAAACAGGTTTGCACTGGTTTTCATTTGTAACCATCTGGACAGCGTTTGATCCCCCTACAGCAGTAGACTGATGAAGTCATTGCCAGCACTAATTTCCAATGTAGAAAATAACCAAGTTCACAGTCACAGTCAGTCTAAACCACAGCCATTTCAAGCAACAGAAAAGGGAATATCATACTCGTACAGACCACATTTCCCTTGTAAGTACCTTGCCTCAGCAGACAAGGAAATAGATCTTTTTCTTTTCGTCCTAATAACTGCAGACCATTGGGAGATAGCCTGCACACAGGGAGGTTCTTTGCTTGAGGAAGTTTAGCCAAAGAAGACTCAGAGGATGTGACTGTAGTAAGTTCATCCACTTGTGGGAGCTACCCTTGCACATCTAACAGTATGCCGCTTCTGCCTGAAAAGAGTGTCGGCGAGCCCACTCGCCTCTGCTACAGTCAGCAGATTCTTTTGTTCGTGATTTCTACTGATGCTGGTAGTTGAGAAGCAGATTAAAGGCCTTCCAGTTTATAAAGAGAAGTAAATTGCAAATTGTAGGAAGATTACTTCTGAAATTATATATCGATGCTAGTTCATTTTCAATTGTATGTATAAAAAATTTCCAGTATGACAAACAAGCAGTACATTGTGCACTAGGATAGTATTATGAAAATGTGTAGTGAACATGGAGATGTGCATAGGACTGTAATTTGTGAGTAACAAGGTGTATGTGCTCTGAATAAGTAATTAAGGGAATTTCAGTATAGCTATCACACTGGTATTTGCACTAAGGCTTCTGCAACGTACAGTAAGATTGCTGCACTGTGGCTCCTTTGTGCCGTCAGGTTTGCAGTAGCATTCGCATGCCAGCCCTTCAGACTGTCGTTGCTCCTTCCTCGCTCTCCTCCCCATCATACTCTTAGTAAAGCAGAAAATAAAGAAGATGACAGTATTATGTGAGAAACTGGTAGATGAGGTAAGGACAGCAATTGCTGCAGAATCTCAGTCAGATGAGTTTCAGGCTGGGTTATATTCATACTTGACTTTCAAATTCTGATACAGTCAGAGTGCAAAGTCATTTCCATTCTACACCCTGTTTTCACCCTTTTGGAGCTTTCACAGCATGCATCCTTTGAGATGTATTTTCCACCTCTTACCAGGTCCCAGAGGAGTGTGTGTCCATATATATTAATCTTAAAAGTTCTAACTGAAAAAACTTACAGGTTTGTGAATTCAGTAACCATATGACAAAAACTCAGTAATTTTTTCCCATGGACTTATTCACCATATATAGAGAAATTTGCTACATGAATATAGGTGTAGAGGAATATTAATACTTCCCCTACTTTTTACTTGGCACAATCTCCTGCTAGAAACATAGATACCATTTTAGAATATCCCTTCTCTTCTGACTAAAGTCCATAGAGCACATGGTCTTGCGTATAACTGTAGATACTGTAGTACAGCTATAGATACTGTGTCCCTGGTGCAACTGGGAAGCAGTGGTCCTGGTGTCCATGACCTCACCTGACCACCTGCTATTCATGACCACAGTCCTGGCTCCAGCCCATGGACTCATGGGTTGCAGCTTCTGTTCAAACTTCACAGCTCAGAGGTTTGTGCAGGCGTTTGAAACCCACCCGAGAGCTGTCAGGATGGGTTGCATCCTCTAGACTCTTCTCTCACCTGCTGATGTTTTTGGTCCAAGCTGTCCTCTCTTGTACCACCCAAATGCAGCTCTCACAAATCCAAGTTCTCCGCGCTGTCAGTGATCTTATAACCTGCAGTGGCCTTGGCCAAGGCTGTAAGGTGCTCGCTAGCCCTACCAACGCTTCCTCGGTAAGCTGCCAGAGAGAGGGCGCGTGCCATTACGCTGAAGCAGCCTCCCGCTAACCACAGGGCTGGACGGGCTTCTTCCCGCTGCTTTTGCGGTGCCGGGACAAACACAGCTGCACATTTAGTTACTGTGAATTTTTTGCATGTTTAATATCCTATCACAGACAGGGGTTTTATGCATTCAAGAGTCATTGGCATTAGGATGGGGATATGCATATTAAATTTTTCTTGTGCACCTTGTGCAAATGTGCTTGACTTACCCAAAACAAATCTTTTACCCTGTCCGTTTCAGAATAATGGCATGATTACTGCATAAGCCAAGTTTTATGCAAATATACAGTGGCAATTCTTAGAATAGCATTGCATTTCTGTATGGCGTATGACTGTCATTCATACCACTTCTCAACCCACGCTGCTGCTTTATCCTGCATTCTCCATAGTTACGGAACCCTTCATAGATGCTGAGAAAACATCCGTCGTAAGTGAAGTTATTGTCTCCTTAGTGACCGCAAGAATATCTACTGAATTTAATATATGGGCTTGGGAAATCTGTTTTGCCCGCCCTAAATGGCTGTCTATCTTAAATATATCTGCTCAGAGTGATGTGCATTATATAAATAAAACTACAAAGACAGCATATTTGTCAATCAGCAAAAGACGACTCTACACCCGCTATCCCGGGCCCATACACTTTGTAAGCATTGGTTTCCAACAGATAAATGTAATCAAGGTTTATATGCTCACAGAAGCCAACAGGATGGGATTGTTTCACTCGAAAGATCAGAAGAAAATTGTAACTAATGTGGTGGAAAATTACTTTGATATTGCTTTCTCAGTACAGCATCACAATTAGGTAGCAATGTGAAGCACAGGGAAAGAATAAATGAATAGTAACAAATCAACACAAACAGCTACTGTCAGGAGTACTTTGCTCAGTGAATGTAATGTAAGCATTACTTAAAGTTTTATGACTGTGGATTTTATACTGGCTTAAATAGTACATCAAGGTCTCACCATCATGCTTGCTAGGACTAAAACAATCAAGAACAATTTCCGGAACAGACAGATAAAACTAAAGTACCAAAGTATTTTTATTAATCTTGTTTCATAAGTTGTACTATCTTAAATTAAAGATGACTGAACGTACTAACTATGAAAAATGTCCTTTTGGACAACGCAAAATTCTCCTACGCTATTTTTCAGTGGAAAATAAACGTTACTGACTCTTCTCCAGCCTCCCTGATGAGATTCCAGCATCTGGCAAATACGTTTTACTACATAGTAACTACATGGGAAATGCAAAAGCAAAGGCGAATCCAATAAAACTTTGCCATGCAGAATCTGTTGTCCTAAGTAGCTTAATGACACATGGATTTGTTCAATTCTATTGAGGGAGCAATCAGACAAGCAAATTATAGCGATATCCGATCTCCATTAGAAACAGGCCCTTTTGAGGAGAAACACCGAACAGGGGAAGGGAAGGATTCATCTCAGCATGCCACAAATGTCGCTTTTGATTGGCAGATTTTCACAGGAGGCTGATGAAATATGCCTACCTCTCTTTTTAATCAAACAAATGGATATTTTTTCCTGTGTCCTTTAGGCTGCTTAATATATTTTAGTGATAACTGGTATCATTTTCAGAAGCAGTGGATGTGAGGAGTTTCTGAGTCCACGGGGAGTTGAAAGCACTTAACACACATGAAAATCAGCCAAACAGAAATAAAAGTAATTGTATCGAGCACCTTTTACTCAAGGGTACAGTCTGGTTCCTATTAACATAAATAGTAATTGAATGTGAGAATTGAGCAATTGATTACACACCTTTGGCAGCGACAGCGTCATTGGGATGTTCGTGTTCTGGCTATGCAGAACCCTACCCAGAGCACGTAATGGCACGTTACAGAGTGAGTTTCCCTGCTGGGGGTAGGAGCTCTGTTCAAACTCACTTTTATTTAAATGTGCTTCGGTGTCCCCTTCTACAGTCATACTGCTCTCAAAAATCACTTCACAGTGTACTACAATCAGCAGTCAGCATTCAAGAGGTTTGTGGCAGAGAGAACATAGGTCCGACAAGTCAAGATGAGCGACCAATAATGAAAAAATGGAGAATAAATTGCACTGGTTTTGAGATGCCACTAGAAATTCCTTCTCTTTCAGGAGCAAAGAATTAACTTTTCATTGTAAAGTTACGCATTCTTAGACGCATTAGAGTACTGCCTGCATTTGCTGTCCATATGTCTTTCTCCTCACCTCCAATCTCCTGGCCAATTTAAGTCGAATGTGGCCAGTACCACCAGTTTTAACCTGTAAGCTCTTTTTCATCTAAGCATACAAAAATAAATTGCAAAAGCACTGAAGGGACTAGTTAATTCTCTGCTTTGCACAACACTGATGATTCATTATTTCTATAGCTTCAGCTGAGTGGCTGCTTTCAAAATTGGTGTGCAGTTGGACTAAATAATAAACATATTAAAGCATAGATTGTTTAGTGACATGGAAATAAGCACTTAATAAACCTGGACACAGAAATTAGCATTTAATGTAATTATTTAAGAGTTCTCTGTGTTAGGGTTCAGCTTCTTTAAAAATGTTAGTAATAGTTTAAAATATACACAACCATGTTCATTGTACAATGAAGATGTCAGTTGGGTAGACTTGTTATAAAGCATGTATTTAGTCAGAGGAGAATTTCAGTGCATATAAGAGCAAATATAGCGACCAAATCTCGGCGCACAAGGGCATTGTTATGAGCTGGAGTAACGGCACTGGCATTTGTCTAGGCTCTAAAGCTGCCTTCATTACAGCCTTAGTCAAAGAGAAAGCGACTGTAAGTAGTTCAAGAGCTCATGCTTTTTTGTACTTCTTGCATGACCCTCCTTTAAAAGGAAACCACTATTTCAGCTCACAGTTTTCTAGTTCTCACATTGATGTGGTCTTTGTGGCTCTTCGCAGTTTAAAGCTAGCAGCACAGAAAGATGGCACGCGTATGAATGAAAGTTATGAAAAGTTTAACGGAAGTTAAGCACGTTAAAGGAATGCATCCCAAAGTATTTTAAGTTTCTCGCGTGACTCGTTTATGCATCTCTTATTTTGCATCTCCATGACGCATTGAATACCGTATAAAGGCAAAGGCAGATTCAGAGGCATGTGTTTGCAGGAACTGAACTTTTGGCGAACTCTCTAATTTTCGTATTTATAGTGGTATAACTGGTAGCAGAAGCTGGTCTCAACTTTAGCAGAAAATTAACTCCATCCAGCTGGAACCTGTGCACCTTGGCTCTGCATGATCAGTTAATTGGTTCTTGGAACTGTTTTTGAAGCAACCCTTTTTTTTTTTTTTTAAGAAATTGTTAATTTCAAAATAGCCTTCATTAAAAAAAATTACATACTTTTGTTGAGGCAACCTCTGTGAAATATGTAAAATACGTTAAGGGTATAAGTAGTAAATGTTGAACATGGCAGAGCAAGCAAGTCAAATAGAAATAGGAATGCTAACCTGGTGTCTGCTGATGAACTATTTCTTCTGGATCCTGCAGGTGAATGAAGACAACGAGCCCAGCTGCTCCAAACAGCAAGATGAAGGAGAACATACATGTCAGCCTCATAATTATTGTTCTCAGATCAATCTGGTTCTGACCCAGGAAAAGAACTGCACGCAATCTCCAGGGCACTCTTCACTCATAGTCTCATCCTCTCATCTGGAAGTCTGGTGCAATACATCTACAAGAGGTAAAAAACCAAACCCCTAAAACTTAACATCTATAGAGCATTTATTTTTTCAGTGCAGATTAATAGATTTAAGTCCTTGTTTAGACCAAATAACTGATTTCTCTAGTACTTCCTTGGTACAGTTAATTGCAGTCATCCAGTCAATTTCTGCCCCGTCAGTTTGTCTTTAATTATATGTCACCGTTTTTAACATGTTGAAAAGACAATGTAGAATATTGTTAAAAAGCGCAGTTTGGGAAAAAAAGTCATGCCGTGGCTGCAATTTGCATAGAAACCCCTCTTAATAGTTTACTTGCTTCAAGTGAAGCATGTGTCACTTTTTATTTTTCACCGGCTAAACAGTATGAAAACCGTGAAGTGAGATAATGTGGGGGAAATGATCACAAGAGCTGTGCAAGGTACGTCAAACATGGGGAGAAGGATGAACTACTGGCAGCTGCCTGCTTCACCCTTGATAAAAACAGTCGAGCTAAAACGGTGCACCACAGGTCACCATGCTGCCCGTTGGAAAAGCTCTGCAGGCTTTCCAAGGGAAACACTGACCACAGTGCTTGGCCCTCCTTTTACTGGCTTGCAGAAAACATGAGAAAAGAGAGTGTGGGGAGCAAGCAGACTGTCTCTGCAGGAGCGACAGGCACCGCTGCCTCTCCCCCCCGGGAACTCCCGGCGAGTTTCTGGGCTCGGTTCTGCGAATTCTCACTGCTCGCTCTAACACTTGTTCTGTGCAGCCCCAGTTTTCACCACAGCAGCCGTAGTCCCAGATGGGCACATTGCGTGTCATTCTAAACCCCTCGCTGAGCTCAGCCCGAAGTCAAATACTTCACTTTAAGCCCATGAATAGTCCCACTGGAAGCAGTGTCTGTTCTGGTAAGATACTAAGAAGTGAAAACATGAAGGAATGGGAACCAGAGAGGAAAACCATTAGTGGTGCCACATGCCTTTATTAATTAAAATAAATGCTTTTGCCACGCAACTGTGCTGGTCCTGTGTTTTTCAGTAACACGAAGGAAGGAAGGTGTATTACAGCACAGGCAGTGACCTAGTTCCCAAAAACGTAACTGGATTTCTTACCAGCAAATTATTGAACACAAGGGCTCAGGATGGAGATCAGCAACAGGATGGTGGCAATCACTTTGCTTTTCTCCTATTTCTAATTGTAAATGCGACCTGGTCTAAAGGAATGTTTTTGAAGGTGGTCTAAGTTTAAAAAGGATTTACAGAAAGACTGTGTAACATTAATTTGCAGGAAGGATGGGTTGTGGAAAAGTGATGATTCAAAGTAGTTATGCCAGGAAAAGTCTTTAAAGATTTGTTGTCAATGTGCCTTGAATATTTGATATCAGGGGCAACTTGTTTGCTTTTCATGGTTTCCATAGCAGGTTTTTAATTTTCTGCAGTGTACTGGTATTCTAAATTTCTAAAATGCACCAAAGAACAACACTAGTTGTTCAGTCCTGATGAAGTAATTTCTGTGACTCAGATTGATAAGGTTATTTAATGGCAACTATGTTTATTCCGTGTGTAAAGCAGCTGGAGCTCCGGGCCAGGAATGCTGGTGGATGCTTGTATTTTAAATGAGTGCAGCACTAAGTTCTCTCTATACATAGGCAAATTCAGCTTTATTTTCTGTTAAATTTATGGCAGGCATTAACTGTGTATTTTTACTGGTTTTTTTGCCTTAAGCCTTTCTCACCCCTTTAAAAGGAAAACTAAAAGAAAACGTCACTAAGTTTTTTTAGCACTAGCAAAGCCAAATCCTTATGGGTCCTTGTGCAGGTCCATCCATGCCTGTCGCGTGCACATGTATGTAGTATGGATGGAATTTTTGCACGTATGTTTATTATATATGTATTTTTAAGGGTCAAATACTAACTCTAAAGCCCTGGAGGAGTCAAATTGGGGAAGGAGAATCAGCCTTCAGAGCAACTTTGTTACAGTTCCAAACACTGCTGTTATAAGCCAACAGTTAGGGAACACCAACCACCCCCTCTCTGGTTCACCACAGAATTTATTTGCACTACATAGTCAGTGGTTTGAATAAACGGGTACTTCGAACCAAATCCACCTGGGGCAAGGCTGGTACGCCACCAAAATCACACCATCGTTTTGTAAAACCATCCAGTCAAAGCTTTCTAAGAATTGTATTTGATTACCTGCTATAAGCGCTTCCCTTTTCGTAACCTATTTACGCTCTCCGCATGCCCACGGGGAGGAGGATGCTCCTACCCCAGTTTCACAGGATGGGCATGAGGCAAGCGTCTTGCCCGAGATGGTACAGAAAGGCGGTGCCGCAGCAGAGAGTTGGTGGGTGTCCCGGCGCCTGGCTGGCGTCGGCGGCGCTGCCCTTCCCTGCTGGGAATGCCCTGGCAGCTGGTGCGGTAGAGAGCTGGCAAGGAACGGGCGATAGCGAGCAGCTTGAAAACATCCACTCCCAAATAACGAGGGGTTTATATTTGCTTAATGCTGAGTTTTAAGGTCATTTTTTGAATGAATTATGTTTCTAAAACAATTATTATTAGCTTAAAATGCTAAACCGTTTTCCCTGGTTTTGATTTGTTGAAATGTTTTTGTTTGAAGTAGCTGCATCAAGAAAGAAGATCCCTAGCCAGTTTTTAATTAGTGCAAGAAGTGGTACAGTAGCAGTTTTTAACAGTTACAATGTTTACATTATTCCACATCCTATAGGACAACTGTGTTCAGGATCAGATAACCTCTTAAGTTAGACATTACAGTGTCCTTGGGACACCTCAAGATGCAACAGTAACGAAAGCTAGATGAAAGCATATATTGAAAGAAGAAAAGGGCACGTGTACTTGCATAACTCTAAGAAAGACTTCTGGTTATTGCCTGTTGCCATTGTACATCTTTGCAAGTGGTGAATATAGAGGGAGTCCAAGAAGGAAAAAGAACACCTCTTTCCTCTCAACAAAATTATTACCTCTCAACAAAACACAAACTTCAGAGATCTTTAAATTATGGGTCTAGACTTTTCACCTCCCTATTCTCCTGTAATTATTTTTTCAATCAGTTGACTTTAATTAACGGGTCCTAGGAGAGCAAAGCTGGTGAATGGGAACGGCTGTTTTATACATGCTGAGCATGTGCTTCCTGAGCCCTCCCAGGCTGGTCGTTGAGTTACAGAAGCAGAGGACCTCTGAAAGCAGTTAGCACTGACTCATAAATGTGAATGAAGTATCCTCATTAAGGAAACATTTGAAAATACTGTTTACACTCAAATGACGTCAGATAAAAAACCTACAAAAAAACCTTAGTGGAGCATCAGCTCACAGTTTCTTAAGGCAATACTTCCTCAGGCATGTGAGGGAGAGGGATGCTGTATGTGGGAGCTTTGGATTGATCCATGCAGAGCCCTGGCATCTGGGAGGCAGAATTTGGACAACTCCATAGCCTTCAACTTAGACTTTGGATTTGCAGTCACATACCTTAGCTGTGCTCCTCACAGTGGGCAATAACATATTTTTATAATTCTTATTAGTATTAATGAGAGTGCAAGAAGATAAGGTTGCAAGCAGCTTCCAATCTAAACTCCATTTTCAGCTGCCTGAACTTATTAAACAGATGGAGAGCAGTTCACTAGAACATGCAGTAATGAATTGAAACATCTAACTTTTAATTTAGTCTTCGTTTATACATTTCTGTAGTGGATAAAACTCTAGGTATCAATATATGTTTTTCGAAGCTTTCCCATTACCATGGTATGTGAATGCTCTGCCCTTGAAAGCAGCAGAAGTATGTGTATATGCAAATAATAATTAGCACTCAGATAGCACTTTCTAGTTCAAAGACATTTATTAATCACTATAGTACTCCTATGAATAGTGAGGTGAGGAAGTATTAGCATTGGGTAGGAGAATAGGTGTTGCATCATTAAAGCAAGCCTTTTAAGGAAAAAGGTGTACAGTTTAAGGTAAAAACCATACAAATACGTTTCTGGAAAATATTTTTATATTATAGCAAAATTTTCAGGCACCATATCTTTTATTTACAAACACAGAAGCAGGACTAATTCCCCCCTGCTCCCAAGCAGTACTGAAAGCCACTGCAAACCAGTACGATGGGAAAGATTTATTTAACTCTTTTGACAAGAGTGGCACTGAAGGTGGTGCTTTGTAGGTCTGCTTTTGCTCAGTCTCTGCCTGGAAGCCCTAATGGCTGAACGTTTTAACTGTGAGCAATTTGACGTTATGATAATGGCTCAGTCCAAGAAAGACAAAGAGCCAGTTTTCTACCAGTGTCTCTGTTGTTGGGTTCCTCATCCGAGATGGGTCAGCCAGGCTGCGCTCGGGCTCGTGTCAGATAGCACATGGCTGTTCATGAGTTGTGCAGACATGACATTCTCTCCCTTGTCTGCTAACAAGGCTGTGTGAAGAATGGCATTGATAAGATCATAATCAAAGGGCATGATGTAATTCTTAGATGGAAACTCGGGGGATTGTCTTTGGTCCATCTAGAACTGCATCTTTTCCTAATAGTAGCCATGTTGGTGCTTCAAAGGAAAGTAAAAAAAAACCTTGCAGAGCAAAGCAGTAGGATAATGCCCCCAGGGAAAAGGTTTGTTGATCTTTAGTTAAGGTCATCTTCTTTTTATGTGAGTAGCGTATCTGGGACCGGCTGTCTTAGGAAAACATGATGTCAGGGTGCGCAGCTTTCACAGCACTACCAACAAGTGCTTTCCGAGAGCTTGGTCACTCGCAGAGAACAGGAGAGACGGGGGGCACAAGATACCTGCAGCCCCTCATTTCTCTCTGTTGGGGGCTCACAGAGTCCCTGCAGAACCCGAGCTACCTGACCCTCTGTGCAATTGGGTGCCAGTCTGCTTTCGCTCCCCCAGAGAGCTGGTGACCAGCGGAGCTAAATTAGCCTGAAGATGAAAGGAACTGTGCCAAGATGAGAACAGAAGAGGCTCTTTTCCTGTGTGGAACCGGCGGAAAGGAAGAGGTGGGCCAGAGACCCTGTAAAGCTCCTGCCCACAGCAGGACACCTTATACTCTCCCTTCCTGGGGCTTCACTGCAAGGTCCCATGCAGCTCCCAGTGAATCACGGAATGCAGACTAATGCCAGCGTCAGGTTTACGTTACCATATACATCAGCAAGTCAACAAAACACCCAAGTTGTTTGCAAACATCTACTGATTGCTAAATTGGACAATTACAAATCACCTGCGAATGAAGGTAAAAGCTTGGTTCACATGTACACAGTAAACTTCATTTCTCATGCTGTGTGAGCTTTAGCTGATATTCCTCTAGTTGGTAGCAGGCGGCCGGTTCAGAGCAGAGTCAAAGCCGGCTGTTTCCTCCAAGGAGGGCAGCAGTATGCCGGTATCTTTGCCTTCTGACAGCCGGGATTGATGCGTTTCCACCAGGCGCTTGGTGTGCTGTTGAGTAACCAGGTACTAAGCCACAGAGATTAGCTCTGGTTGTACCGTTCTCGGGAGGCAAACCGGGCTGTCTGCGTGGTGCTGTGCAGCTCTCTGTGGAGGTACAGATCCGTGCAGCGCTACCCAGGCGCTCTGTACGGAGAAACGTGGTGCTGCCCGGGCACAGCCTCAGCGCCGTCTTTTATTTTTGCCAAACTGTCCTCAGTTAACGGCATGCATTGACTGGTAGTATTACCAATTCAGAGAGGGTTGTTTATAAATGCAGAAACGTTTTTTAAGTCAATGTTTATGCGATAGAAATAAAAACTACTCGTTAAATTTCAGCACTCCGCTAGCTGATCTGGGGCAGTTTAACTGTGAGCTGTTGGCAGCTGGGAGCCGTGATGGGTTTCTGTCTTCTATGGGATTTTGTTTTGTGCGTTCTGAAAGACTGCCGTACTTTATGCATTATTAAGATAATTTTACTTAGATCGTGTAATATACTTAGACTGGGATAGTGACTGTGGGCAATTAATTGAATAGAAAAAAAAGGGAATACTATTGCTACAAGAATATTAGAAAAAGATTTGCTGTTATTACTGAAATGATCAATTCTAGCTACATTAGCTGTGTTTCTGAGAGTTGTGTGAACAATGGCTGCTTCTCACCTCTGAAGCTGAGCCAAGCATGCATTTCCTTGCTTCAAAGCACTTACAGAGACAAAAGGCCCTCAAACACAGGGCGCTAAGTTTTCCCATCACTCAAGTGTCCACTCTCTGCTTTATCCCTGACTTCTAGATCAAGCTTGTCGTGACATTTACAGAAGAAAAAAGGATTTATAAACATTATTCGTATTCACCAGTAAAACTAACTTTTTATAGCAGTTTTACAAATGCAGGCACTGTACTAGAGGTGGAGATATTAAAAGTCATATTATTCTGTAGCTATCAGCACTTCTTCTTGGAAATAGGAAATGCAAATGAATCCCAAGTATTATGCACCAAATCCTCTGGCTTCTTTAGCATAGAAAAAGTAGGAAACTATTAATCCTGTGGCTGCTTGCATTCACCAAACGTTCGTCTTTGGGTGCTGGATTTCCTGTCATTATATTCTTGCTCTTGTATCCATAGAACAAAAACTTTGATTTTTCTTGAGATTTGGAAAGAACAACTTCGTTTCCAGCTGATATTTCAGATCAAAACATTTTGTCTGGCTTCCTTCAACCTCATATGTTATTATGTTCTTCTTTGTGTAATAACAAAAAATAAGTATTTTCAAGAAGGGTGAAATCAGAAATTTTAGGTTGAATCTGTTCAAAATGCCCTGCCCCTGAAATCTCCCCAAAACTATTTCCTGAAAAAAATCTGGATTCTTATTTTTCCTTCATATGGGGAAAGGAATTAAACCTGCTTCAATGAAATCATAAGTGAAGTTAAAGGTTCCTCTGGCTCTGACAAGTCCTTGGAAATCAGAAGTGAAATACTTGAGTGGAGAGAGGTGCTCAGCCTTCCCACCTCCCTGTAATACCAGCCCATGTCCGAAGGATGATGGTGAACCCTCGCCCCCGGGTAACTCCAATGGGTATGTCCTGAGGCGCCCGCCAGCGCCGACGGGTGCACGGCCCAGTTTAGCAGTTTCAATTCAAGAAGCGAAAGCATAACCTGCCTTGTGTGATTTCATGCAGCACTACTTTGAGCTCTCGGTTTCCCTAAGAACCAGTTGCAGAGGCAGGAATTGGCGCTCGGGTGGATCGGACCTACCGACTTGCCCGATGAGCTGGCACCTCTTCTTCCCTGCAGCTTAATTAGTCTTTTCTGTGTCCCAGTGACCCTGAATGAAGACGCTGAGCTGACCGCCTGTGTTACGTGCCACCCAGCGCACACCATCAGTGTTGTAGGAAATTGGGCAGAACTTACTGCCTTTTAACAGCTCTATTCTCCAGTCACTGATGTCAGTATGCATCTTGGCTTTCAGCATCTCCTCCAATTATGCAAAATGGGGATTTCTCAATGTGAATAGAGTCCTGAAAATTGTAGGATCCTCTTTTGCTCACATATATAAATCCATATACCGCAAAAAGTGGGGAAAGGGGGGTTTAGAGGCTTTCTTTTATTCTGGTGGAAACTTGTTTTGTCAGGTATCAGTGAGTCCAGTTCTACTCTGTTACGTTATACCAGTTTTGTCCTTTGGACCTGCACAGTGCTATGTAATGTGCCAAAACCTGAATATTGGCATGACTGCAAAAAGCTATGATACTGTTTTATGTAACTGAAGTAAGAGTGATAACGTACGACCCCTTTTTCTCATTCCAAAACCCCCATGAAAGCTGCTAAAGCTGCTTCTCTCATTTCCATCACATATTGCAATAGGAAGTGGACACTCCTGGTTTCCACTTTCATCTACAATTTAAGACCAAAGGGACAGCACTCAGTAAACAACCAAAATAATCCTTTCAAAGTCGAGAAGATTTCTTTCCTGTCTTTCTGGGCGCAATTGTAGCAGAAGTCATGTGTTACTAATCTCCTCAGTACTGCAGCAGGTCCTTAGCAAGTTAATACATGCACCTCTCCAAGATCCTCGAGGGGTTATAATACTGTTCCTAAACTAAAATATAATCTCTAAAGCGGTTTGCATTTGAAATAAAAAAAGTCTTCTTTACTTTGTTTCAAATTAACATCTCACAGGAGATATACAGTGACAGTGTAAATAGTGAGTGTCAATAATGAACTTGTCCAGCTTTCTTCCACACCAGCGTGGAAGACACACAATTTGTACGGCAGATCTCACGCGCAGGCAGCCCGGCCCTCCCAGGCTCTGCCTGGCAGCAGGATTTATAGGGGTATTGTCCCACTTACAATATTTCATACAGAAAATTGTGCTGAATGCAGTGAATTCTGTTGTAAAATACAGTGGAAGGGTTCCTAGTTTTTCAGGTGCCTACTTGGTTCTAGTTGGAGCCAGGTCTGGAATGCTTCCCTCTCCCTCCGCTTGCCTCAGTCTCTGTTTTATTTAAAGTAACTACCACATTTTCAAAAGTTTTTTTAGATGATTGCACCATTGTATGACAGTGGTGGTTGCACATCCCTGAGGGTGCTTCATTTGTCTCTTCTATAGGTTTCCTGGCTATTCGGAATAAAAATGTCTTCTTTCAGAAGCTATGATGCACCTGATATAAGCTGGACTTGAGAGGTACCAAACAAGTAATTGCCTCGGACCTATTCTCTCCTTTATGTCAGTATGAAGCATATGTACACTGGAGTTTGCTCTCATAAATTAATTTTTCTGTGCAGTTTTAGATGTCTTGTGGTAAGGAGAAAAAGATGACAAAGCTTAAAGATTTTATGAGCTGCTTTTATATATATATATTCTTTTTTGTATATGTATATATACATATATAAGCAAACTTAAACAATATGTTCCTAGCCATTGGGTAAAAGTTTTATGCACATGCCTAACCTCTTGACATCACGAGATTTTAAATTGTTTTTATAACAACAATTTTGAGTAGCTTTATGTACATATATGTGCGGGGCCCCATCCTCCAACATTACAGCTTAACTTTGTGCCATACATAACATGGTTCATGTAATATGGTGTGGAGATTCATGATTCCTCAATGCGATTTCCTTCTCCTAAAAGATAGAAGTATCTGAAGTGGAGATTCTTTGTCTGGGAGTCATAAGCAACCAAGAAAACCAGGAAAATTGTGAAATGGTCCCTGTAAACTAGGAATTAAAGACCTTTGTCACAAGTGAGGGTGGTTTTAATTCTGCACTTGAGGAAACAAAACACAGCAAAATTTCTGCAAAAGCAGAAAGAAAACCACCTCCTGGCTCACACTGTGCCGAGTTCATTGTGATGCTACTATGGTTACTTCAGGGAGAAGGAAATAGCCCTCGTAACCTTGAAATGGAACATTTTGCTGTGACAGTGGAGTGGGTTCCTTTATTGACTCGAGCAACTTTTGTAACAGTGTACATCTGACTGTTTTCACCTAATAGTGGCTCTTAATCCTTCTAGCCATGATGACTAATTTGTTTCTTATTGAAATGTTATAAATGCTTTCTCCCTAATGAAAGATCACCATCTGTTTAGTCAAGGTACTTTTTCACTTAGACTATGCCCGTATGTCAGAGATAAATTATTTCCTCTTGTTCTTGATTTGGGCAGCTGAAACCCAGCAGCTAGTTGAAAGGAGATATTCTGTAAGTAGATCTAGTTAGAAAACTAATTTTTTTTCTTCTCTAAAATACCTCTTACATTTTCTTTCCAGTTGAAAATTTTCCCCCAGGATATGTTGCAAAGCAAACTGAAACAAATATTTGCATTTTATTTTGAAGTGCAATTTCTAAACAAAATGAAATGGAATTTGTGTTTTGAATTCAGTTGTCACGTTACTGCAGCGTATAAAGGGAAGCTGCACTGAGCATTGAAGGATTAGTTGGCTGGGTGTGCAGAGACGTAGCGGTGACATGCCACCGTCTGGATGGGCTGGCAGGTCTGAAGCAGGCACTGAGCCCCTCCAGCTCCCATGCCATGGGGGACCAAAGGGAAAAAGACCTTCTGCAAGCTGAGCGATCTCCTAGGTGTGTATTAGGGAAGAGAAATATCTGGGGGCTTTGCCATCACTTAAAGAGGAGTGAAAAGATTCTGTGTAATCATGAGTGAGGGAAAGTACCTGTGGAAGCCGGTGGAGTTGCAGAGAGGCAGAGCTGTGACGTGGTCAGGAGCTGCCTGGGGAAGCAAGCCAAGCATCTGCAGTTGATGGTGCCTGTTCAAAGGCAGCGTGAGGGTATGTTTATGCTCAGTATTATACTGGAGTGTTGCTTACATTGGGTAGTGAGCATCTGTCCTACCCTCATACTGGCTGGCTTCCCAAAGCTTTGTATTTCAGCAAGGTCAGCTGTGAGGAAGGGGTGCGATACCACCTGCAGCTTCAGCACTGTCGTGCTTTGAAAGACAGGAGTGCGTAGCTGCCGACAGAGCCACCGAGGAGACAGACGTGTCTGTGACCAGAAATGTGGCCGTTTCATTAGGTGGCGGGTGCAGTAACTGCAAGACTGGGTGAGAAAGGAAGCGCAAGGTTGCCTGGCAAAGGACGGTATGTCCCCATTTACCGAGGGGAGCAGAGACGCCAGTATGATGGTCACTGTACAAGGAACTGGGGCGCCTGTGTACGATGCACTTCTAGTTCTTCCTTATCTGTATGCAACTATGCACCAGAATTTCAGACACTCCAAATTTCAGAGGAGTCAGAGGAAGCACATGGATTTTGGAGCAACTACTCAGTGTTCTAAACAGAAGGGGATTTTCAATAATAGGCTGTACAGGGTTCACGCCTGTTCAGGATTGTCATTAAAATCAGTTCTGTAACGCGGAAGAGTAGAGTGGGAGAATATTACTATTTGGTTTGCTGTTATTCAATTACTTTTAAGCACCTTTTGTCAGATTTGTAATAAGAACAGATAAGGCAACTAGCTGCTAGGCATACTTGTGTGCTGTAAATATCGGAGATCATTAAGTGTCACTGGGAAAGTTCCTGTTGTTACATTGATACTCTATAGGAATGGATAGATTCTACTGACTGGATGCATTTGACATCAAACTTAGTTTGTAATTGCATCCCTTCTCATCTTCTGCATTCACTGAGGGGAAGGTAGACACAGCCTTAAAACTTCTATTCTTTCCTCCCCTTTTTTCTGTAATGCAGACAGGCATAATGATGCCTGCTCCAGGACATGGAACAATTGGCAAAGTATTTGTGACACAGGGGAATCCTCCTGGGGAAGAAAAAGAGTATTCTGGTATTCCCCTCCCCTGCACCAATCCTCTGGCTGTGCTGTTGAGACACTTACCAGCGTGGTAGTACTGGTGGATTAGGCTCAGATAACTGAACAGCAAAGATTATATAAAATAGGGATCTTTCCCTGTTCAGTGTGTTTAGCTCTGTACCAGGCAGGGTTATTCAAACGCCAGGGGATGGCTCTCCTGTGGGTTGACACCGATCAAAGTTCTGGCTGAGGCCTGGGAGAGATGTTATGGCAAACACAAATATTTGCATTCGTTACTGAAATTGGGTCATTCTCATTCAAAGAACCTGACTGAAATTATTGTTAGTTTTCTGAAGTCACTCACGTTTAATGGTTCTGTAAAAGGTACCAAAAGAATTGGGTTTTGACTGTAGCTACTGTGTTACACATCACAGGCAGTAAAGGAAGGCTGAGACTTAATAGGTGCAAAGATGACTTGCCTGAATAAGACTTGGTAAGACAAATTCCAAACACATTCTGCACACACAGAGGCATCAATACTAGTCCTGGCACCAATAACAAACACCAAAGTTTATCTTTGTTTTTTGTTTGTTTGGTTTTATGTTTCACATCAGTGTATTTATCTGTGCCTCACAACCTTCAGTGTTTCCGCTTGTAACACTTGTCTGAAGGGAAGAAGTTACTGCATTGACTTCGTATTTTTTTTAACATATAGATGCACTGTTGCACAGGGAGGAGTTACACAATTTGCATGAAGTTATTTGGGATATTTCTTTTGAAAGCAATAGCTGATGCTGGCTTTCTCATGGCACAGATAAAGACTAATCATGAATTCATTAGTGATAGATGAAATTAAACTACTATTTTTATACACCTGTTTGTCAAAGGCTCGATCAAGTATTTGTCTTTTAAATACAAAACCCATATGGAGTAAAACGTGTATCTGAGGGGAGTATTTCCTACCAGTAATATTACTAGGGTAGCGTCACTGTAGATATACTCTTAATTCCACAAAGCTTGAAGAACCTTGGTTACAAAAACCCAAATACTATTGTAATGCAAAAGGTGCCCAGCAAAAAGTCAAGGCTGGAGTCAAGGACCGGGGGTGCTGCCAGATGCTATAGGTCTTGTTCTACATCTGCAACCTGCTGAGCACTGCAGCTCTTGCAGAATTAAGGGACGTCTAATTCTTCTCCTTTCTGTGCAGTGTCTGGCAGAGATATGGTTCAAGTTAGTCTCACTGCTTAGCTTTGGATTTTGTTGGCTACATCACTGTAATATCCCTTTTGGACTTTAATTTCCCAATGATAGCCCATTGCTAAATGGTTTTGTTCCTCAGTCATACCAGTTTGTACTCCGTGACTTCACTGGGGTTGCCTAGAGAACCCAAAAAAGGTGCAGTCCTGCAGCTCCGGCACCAGAGCTTCTGAGGCTGGGTGAGTTTATTATCCTACGTGCAGAGTTTTATAGGAAAAAAAAAATATTTCCACTTTCAGATCTAGGGTTTCCTTAAGCTTTCATTAAACAGCAGCTAACAATTACAAACAGATCATGGAAAACAGTGCTGGAGGGGCTGACAGCTTTTCTGATTTGCCTGCAGTGTAAGTTATCCTCAGGATAAACTACATCACCTGTATTCAAACCAGTGCTAAAAGATGCTTCGCTAACCTCCCCACAGAAATAGCCAGGCACAGAGATTCCACAGCCTCCTGGGACTTTATAAAGAAATGATCATTTTTATAATACCTTCTGCTTTTATCACTCTGTAATTACTTCCACGATAAAGAAATCGTGTGTGCCTGAGCTAGGACTGCTGTAGAGTACGCAGAGCTTGCCATCAACGTACCAATAACAACAGTTTCATTCAAAGCAGGATGATAGAGACAAAGTTTTAACTCATCGTTCCATGAAATTCAGTTTTTATATCAATGTCCACACATCCAGAAAACCACCTTAGACCCAGTCTGGTGCTTGACAGCTTCTTACATCTTTCTCTTTCACAAAAGCTTCCTACAAAACCACAGGTCTGTCCATTTACAAACTGATTATTGCCCCCTTAGCCCCAACTCTGGTGCTGGCAAAATCCTCTGAAGCTTAATTCTGATTATTTGCATTTCCTACACTATCCCCTAGTGCTACATCATTTCACTTCATACCCCTTCAGCAAGCATTTCACAGATACAGTATTTTCCAGTGAAGCAGATGTGAACATTTACATTTGCAGCTCAAAGCCTCTTCTTTGCTCCAGTTCCTGAGAATTAACCTTCCCCAATCCATCTGTGCACTTTCCTCTGTGAACTGTCCCACCACTGAAAGAAATTGCTAAGCCCACAGTGCAGAAGTATTTCTATTAAGCTGTCCAAATTTAAAATCAAAATCTTAAAAATAAAATAGTTACTGACCTTTTAGCTCATTTATAATTAAAACCCGTTCTAATGTTCTGCATATAAATAATAGATAGCTGTTTTCACAGATCAATGCCTTCTCCTGGTTTATAAGAAATATTTTTAAGTAAAATTACTGTCCCTTTAAGTTTAATAGGAAAATTTGATGTGTTAGCAACTATGGTTTGATCTCCGTACATTTTTCAATTGTAAATTGCACTTTAAAAATGCAAACAATTATTAATATTGATTTGGACTAAAACAATATTGAATTTCAATATATTTCTGGCTCTTTTATGAATTACTCTGCACAGCCAGTGTGATTATGATGAAAGAGTATTTGCACGCTCAATTTCTTTTCAGCAAGAAACCTTGAGGAATGCTAGTTGTGTTCAGGCTGATAATGATATACCCATGCATTCAAGGAAAATAAGACTACCTTAAAAATCTCAACTGAAGCATAGTAAATTAATCTTTCATCCTGTATGTGCAGTTCTTATATCATGCTAGCTGAACTTCTGTTATTAACAAATACTGAGAATTTAGTTAGAATGCAGCTCACTGCCTGAGCCCTTTGTTTTGGTTGTGCATCGCATGCAATTAGAAAATGATGTCAATCCATCACTGCAATTTCCTGCGACTAAGCAAAGAGACGAATATATTCATGTCCTAGAATGCTGTAAGATGCCAATTTATTTAACTGCCATTAAAACCATGTTTCTATGCTGCGGCTGGAACAAACATTTCATAGCTCTGTTGGTAGAGGGTTTTGAGCTTTCCTTCCGATCTCAACTATAATCTCAAGGCCTGTTTGCTAATTGCTTACTCGGATACCCCAGCACCTCCCCAGAGCCTCACCTCGGGGACAGCCTGTCCCCGTGCGATGCGGCAGTGGCTGCGGCCAGCGAGGTCACTCCAGCGGAGTGCCCTCACTACAACGCGCGGGAGTGGGTGGCAAGGGGGTCTCCCGAGAGCCCTGCGATACGTGGACAGAATTGTCTGGGAAACAGAAGCCCTTTCCCCTGGGGAAAAGAGGTGTATTGAATCAGGACAAAATGTCAAAGTGAGATTTTTGTAGAAATGGATTCTCAGAAAAATTTAATTTCTTGGGCCCCTAAATGGCGTTTTCATTGTGCTTGGCTGCTAACCACTTGGACGGCTGTGCAGAAAACTTGCGAACTGCCAAGGGTTTTCTAGGCATGTGGAGGGCTCTAATATTCCCCACTTCATCCTCTTCCTCTCCCTTTGCAGCCGTCCGCGCGCCAGGAGGGCAGAGAGCTGGGGACTGTTAACCTGCAGCAGCGTGCCTGGAAAGCGGCTGTTAAATTCACTTTTTTCCCAAAGTGGAATTGAGGAGTGTGTAGCAGGCAGCAGCCAGGCGAGCCTTCATTTTGATTCTCCCAGGGAAGAACGTATTTTTCCAAACTTTCTTTTTCTACATAGAAAACTTAGGTTCTGTGAAAAGGGCATTTTCTTATTGAAAATCCTTTGGCTAGAGAATTCCCTAACCAGCTCTTTTTCTGGAACTTACTCCCACATAAACTGAAAATAACCCAAACTTGGTGACTTTCCAGTCATGTTACAAAAGCTCATGTTTTGCTAAAGTCCCTGGAGACGGCTGAGTTGTGCTATTTATATTAAGAAAGAGGTAGCAGCCAGCTAGCAAGTGTCTGCAGGACTGGTGTGAGTGCTGCTGGCCTTAATTCAATCACATGTAGTGAATGATTAATAATATTAAGGCACCTAACCTTGAATAGTGTTGTAATCATTTTGATCATGAAATAAAATCCATAAAGCGTTTATAACATTTGCTGGTTTTAAACCTCATTATTTTGGAGAGCGTCATTCAAGAATTTTGAACACTTGAAATCAGTAAAATAGATAAATGAAATGATGCATGATTTTCCTTTACCTGACACAGGTGCTGTCCAGTGTGATTTCTTTCTTTTGTGGTTGGAGAAGTAGGTAGGTAACAGCAAGTGTCCTTCTGTTCTTTCATTTCACAGGTAATCTTGTTTCACCATTTTAGGCTCAGATGCCCATAAAAGTATAGGCACCTCTCTGTTATTTCATTTTGTAATAGCATTGTGGTTTTGATTAGAGCAAGTCAATTTTCTTTGCCAAAATGGCATTTTAACAAAATGGTACCTTTCAGAAAATGTATTCTTTGGTCATAATTTTGTGATGTAAGAGGTGCTTTCCTTGACAAAGTTAAGTTCTGTGTCCTATAGTGCCAAAACCAATACTGTGAATATTACTATAATTTCATAATACATACATGTTGCATGGCATATAGTGTATCGATATAAAATACTGTTAAGGACTCCAACCTCCAGGAAAAAACCTGGAGCCATATCAGTTTGAGGCAGTAAATGCAAGCCGTAATACTTCTCAGAAGAGAGAAGTCTGGTTTGTAAGGAGGAAGGATATTCTTCCTGTTAATTTTTCCTTTGGTTGATCCAGATCCTGCCCAGTCATTACATACTCTTTAGCTAGATTAATTTTGGATACACAACAGATTTTGTGCCTTCCAATCTCAAGAGCTGTGTCCGACAGCTAGTTCTGCGTTGCCCGAGAACAGGCAGCGTGTGATGGCTACTGAGGATTCCCCACCGTGTGTCTATTTAAACAGGAGAGAGCATGTCAGGTGGTGGGGCTCTGTCACGCTAGAAGGAGGTACCACTAATAACCATGCGCCCTAGCTGTGCTCTGTGGTGCATCTCAAGGAGTTCCTTTCATCGTCCTGGTTTTAGGTCATGCATTTTAAGATTCTCCGTCAGCGCTCTGCTTGGTGTCTCCCAGGGGACGTTTCCTGACACCCTAAGCTCGTATCACAATTCTCGCTCAACTTCACCAAGAGCAACTTCTGGCTCCGTAGCACTTTTCTTTCCAGACTGATGCCTCTACTTATCACAACAAGAGGGAAATACCCAGAGCCTGAAATCTTATCTTTTAGTAATTACTGTACGTTCTGTTGCCTCATCAGATGACAGCTCATGGTTGTGTGACTCCAATAGAGGAAAACCAGCATAAGATTTGAGGAAAATATATATTTTTTTAAAGTCAGATCAGGCAGCACATTGTTTCTATCCTACTTGCAATTAGCAGTGCGTGGGCTGATGACTA
Organism: Phaethon lepturus; assembly: GCF_000687285.1. NCBI lineage: Eukaryota > Metazoa > Chordata > Aves > Phaethontiformes > Phaethontidae > Phaethon > Phaethon lepturus. Next base: position 129,628 of record NW_010559137.1, read on the forward strand.
GCAATAAGCTGTGGTTAGAACTGAAACTTAGCTGTGCCACTCTGGGTGTCACATGTTGCTGTAGAAGTTTAATCTAACAGGCTGGAGAAGCCATTAGAGGAACTCCTGTGGTTCCAGATAGCAATGTTTCAGCTCTGCAGCCCTTTTTCAGGGCTAACAATAACTGGAGTTTATGTACATTCACCGCTGTGAAAATTACAGCTTTGCCCATATACTGACTTGCTGTGTGTGCCTAAGAGTGGCTGGACCGTGGTGTTAGATTCCCAAAATACCCAGGTATAACGGAGGGGTTAAGTGCACTATTTTAGACTTCATTCTGGACTTTCCCAGCTTACAGCCAGCCCACTCCATTACTTTTTAAAAAAAATTGTTAATATTTTTTATTACTTGTTTTTACAGATTTTGCATCCCTTTTCAGTAGCATCATGACTGTATTAAATGTTGCATTGCAACATAGGGAGGATCTGAGACCTCTTCAAACCATTAGCTCTGCTTTAAACACTTCCAGCACACACTATGTGAAGAAAGCACTAAAGAGCTGCTTTCCCACAAAAGTATGCTGTAACTGCAGTATCATAATTGTGTGTAAAATATTATTAGAGATCAGTAAAACAGAATCAATTGAGAGCATCAAGACTAACATAAATAAACTGTGCAACTGATGGCTAATGGTTGTGATGTATTTGTGGTTTAGAGACCTATTGAAACATTAGAAAAGCTATTTTGGCTTGAACCATTAGTGGTAGCTTCTTTGCTGCCTCTATTTATCTTTTTCTCCTTTGAGCCTCACCCTTTTTTTCCTATTCTGCCTATGTATAATGGGCAGCTTCCTGTTAGAGTCTTTTAATGTCAAAGACATTAAAGTGATAACCCAGGGGACTTGGGAGACAATGCAGACAAACAGTAACTGTAGGCAGAGCGCAGGGACTGCGTGGTAGAGGAATTTTCAAGCTAAGTGTACGTGGACTATTTCTGAAAAGTGTCTGAGAAAAGCAGCCTTATTGTCATAGACTTGTTTATCTGCAGAGGCATTCGGGCACTCTTGAGAAAAGGAGTCCAGCAATCAGGAAAATAAACAAACCCCCAAAATGAAGATCTGTCTGAGGTGGTGAAATGGTTGAGCCGCGTCAGCAGCACCACTTGACCCTCACTGCCGCAGCTCTTCCCAGTTCAGCTGCCGGAAAGGGTGAAGTTGGGCAAACAGATCCCTTACTGTTAAATGGGGCTTGTATTATATACTTGACTGACTGCTTACTACTGACTAAAGCAGTAAGTCCTAATGATCAACACCATCTCTTCCCTCCACACTGAAAACCACTATAAAAATTGTCTTATCAGAGAAGAAATACACAAGATTGCAAATGAGATGCTGAAGGATACGGTAGCACAGAGTGTAAGTAGAGTATGATCCTCTCTGAACTGGCTTCTTGTTGCTTGGCTGAGATGCCCAAGAGTAACTGGAGACTGTTATCTTGCAGAATGAGGAGAAGAATTAGCAACTGTTTTTCTCCTACCTTATGCTCCTGACTGTGGATTTGCTGCCCTTCAAGATGTTATGACTAATGCATAAAGCATTGCTCTTCTCCAGACTCTAAACTTTTTACTAGCTTGAGACTTAGGAAAAAAGCCATGAATCTGTCTCTGGCTGTAGGTCTCCAGGCATGTAACCTTTACTGTATATGCCATGCTGGCATTCGTTGTCTAGTCTGCGCTGTGTTTATCAGCCTCGTTTACTTGCTGTGTGCATTGCAGTCCCTTAGATCCTTCTGTATTTACTCTTTGCCACCCTCCCACGTAACTACAAAACTAAATGGGAACAGGATCGCTTGGAGAAACAGCCCAAAAGGACCTAGGCAATATTTTGTGCTGAATTTCTCTCCTTGGACCTTTAGATATCATTGGTGTGTCTTTCAAGACACCGCTGGGGTTTTGAAACTAATTTTCCATCATCATTAGCGAGAAACTTATCCTTGTGCTTCCTTTCATTAATGTCTAATACAGGAATGAGAAGAAGTGCTGTATATGCGCACTCTTTTTAACTTCACGATGCCATATGCAAATAATTAAACAAGAGACAGGAGTGGTTAAAAATTCTGCAAAACTTCCCCATTAAACTGAGCAATTATCTGCAAGAGTAGAGACGTCTGAACCCTCTCCCTCCACACCCATGATAAAATCTCCACATCTTGCAGATGTTTAATTTTTGCCCAGGAGGAGAAAAATCACATTTAATTACCATCAAGGCTGAGGACAACATGGTGGGTTCATAGATGGTGACATTCAGTTTGTGTCTGTCGGTGAGGTGGCTGTGACTTTGCATGTGATCTGGTTGCATATTGTATGCAAGGTCACAGCCGTATGCAAAATCAGTGGAAACATTAATTGAGTTCCAGCTATGTCATGTGCTACTGTGCAAAAAAATGATTCATGAAACTCCAGGGCCGTGATTTGCTGTTTGGTGGTGGTACAACTCAAGCAGTTAGTACTTCCAGCCATCTCGTCCTGCCTGCTGCATTACATTGGCATAATGTCTTTGAGCTGGGTAGTGAAGTGAACTGAGGAAACGGATTCAGCTGAGAAGCAGTCCATCAAAAGAGAATGGCACCAAAAGAAAGCCAGATCGTGAAGATAAATATATTTTCAAAACATTAAATCAGATTAAACCCCTCCATGTTCTGTTCTTGCAGTACAGTCTATCTACTTAGTCACCTGCACCATCCCTGTTACTGTAATAGCTGAGATTTTCACAACCTGTAGTTGTGAAAACAATGTTGTTGCTCCCATTTTACAAATGAGAAGCTGAGGCAGAGAAACCTGAAGAACTTGGCTAGAGAAGTGGGAAATCTGTGGACAAGAAGAGGCTGAGTTGGGACTTCCCACACTTCAGGTTAATATTCCAGCTACTGAATCCTCCTCCTTTCCCTTAGTTACTGGAGAATAAGAAAAAAGGTAAAATGTTTGGTTTTTATATGAGGAAACTGAATATACAAATCTGAAAACGGGAATAGATTTTTTTAAACTTAGAACTAGAAGGTGTGTAAATCTGCCAAGAACTTTAGTTAAGCAACTGTTTTGCACTAGCTAGGATGTAGGTTAGTGGTTTCAGCAAATATGCAGCTAATTAACTGGAACTCCTTTTGTTCTAGCTGACAACACAAAAGCAATGAGAGGAAGGAAGAAAATCACTGGGGATTAGTGTGGTGTCGTGCAAGGTTTCCAGTGCAATATATACAGGATTACCTTCACGAGTTTTTCTAGTGCTAATGAAGGCTTGCCAGACTGGCAACACCAAAACCTGATGTATTTGCTGAAAAGGAACAATATGAGAGGAGTAGCTCAAACTCCCTTTTCCAGACACCAGTGAACAGCCGTGAAGGGAAGGCCACGTGGATTTAGCCCGTCTGTCAGCAGTGGCACAGCCTGCTGCACGGGCAGCTGGCGACCGAGAGGTGGGCAAGTGAGCAGGTTCTTAGGTGTTGCCAAGGCTGTGGCATAGAAAAGCAGTTTGCCTGTAGGGAAGGGAATCTAAGCTGGATAAGTGCAATATATAGTGCTATATTATTATTACATATTATGTGCAACATATGGCACATAATAATTATATATTATGTGCAATATATAACAAGGATATCGCTGCCATCCCTCTGGAGTGTCCCTGCAGGTCTAAATGTGTGCAGAGAGGGTCTCTGTTCAGTGAGGATTGTAAGACAGAGTTACCAGCTTGCAAGCTCCTCTCTTTGCCACTCCCTCCAACAGCTGGTAACAGATTGCTAAAGCACCCTATTAATTTATTGCAATAGTGAATCCTGTGGTTCGCAAAATGTGAACTAATGAAGCACCTCCCAGAAAGCAGGAGGTACTTTAACCCAGCTTCTCCCATAGTCACCTTGCATCGTATTACGTTATTAGTAAAGTTGTTATTGATTTTTCTTATTGTAATGGCAAAGCCAAAACTTTTATTTACGTAACAGGAAGTTTTATAACAGAACAAGCAGTGACCGAATTCCCTAGTCAGGTCTGTGAGGTGCTCAGCAGCTTTTTTGGATGTGTTCCCTCTAGGTGTTTTGTGAGGAGCAAGGTTAGCGCTGCAGGATAAACATAGTTCGGAAGTTTCTGGAGCAGGCTGGCAGGTAGATGTAAAGTGTGTTTAACAGGCAGCAGCAACAAACAGAAAACTACCACTGGCAAAAGAACTTGCTGGGGTGTCTGTCGCTGCAGCTTTGTTTGCCAAATAAGTTGTCTGTAAACTCTTCCGTCATTAAAATTCTCCACGGTGGTAACAGCGCTTTCCCTGGAACATTTTGTTGAAGCTTGCAAATGGAATTATCTGCTATGACTGCTCTTTTAAACAGTGTAAATCTTCAACAAGAGTCCTAAATAAACCTGTGATATACAGTGCATGGAACACCTATTTTTATAACTATCTCTGCAGAGGAACACTAGAGGTAGGAAAAATAAATTACTAGTAAGAAAATGGCATTTTAAAATGTCCTCCAACCCTGTTTGCTCCTACTCTCTCTTGGCACTGTTCTAAATTAGCTTAGCTTAAGCCCCTGGAAAGGCAAAGATCACAGCTTTTATTTACATAACACAAAGTTTCTAAATAACACACCTTAAAGAAGTGAAGCTTTGCAGGGAAAAAAAAAAGTACAAATAAGAAATAATAGTTTAGCCTCTGTGGCCAGAAAGATATCAGCACTGGGAATAATATACCATTTTAACAGAGATACATAAACACTATCACCTGAATATAGTGCAAATACTGGACTCCCTGCTGGGGAAATCATCTCTCATTTCAGCTGATGGACACCAAATTACTCTCTGTTGCCTTGTAAGTGCTCAGTGCTCAGCAGCTCACCATGCACCGGACAACTGTGTTTCTGCTTTAGGCTATGACTGCTCCTCAGAGATCTGAAACAACCTCCCCGAATTTGGGTGTAATCCCAGGTATGAAGTACTTCTTAGTCTAATCCTAAACTATTACTGCATGTAAATAGCCAAAGCTGAATTTAGTGCCTGGAAAGCAAAGGGAAGTTTTCAGCAATGTCCCTTTGAGCCCCTCTGGCTTCTTACACTGTACAGCCCTGCCTCACATCAGTGAAGTTTGGGCTGTTTAGAAAGGACCAGAAAGCTTTGACACAACCCACTGCTGTAACTCAAAAGAATCTGCTTCATCTTGCAGCACGTACAGGAACAGGGAGCTGGTGTTTCTCTCCCGCTTCGCCTCAGCCCTTCTCATTCTAACGCTGCTCATTTTGGTGAGTTTTAGGATGACAGAGTCTGGTCAGGCAAAAGAATCTAGAAAGTTGGTGTGGGATAGTGATGGTCCAGGTGTCATCTTATAGAGCAGGTTAACAAATATAACAGGCCTTATCCATAAGAGAAACAGTTGCACTGTACTGTCCAAAGGAGATTCATAACTATAACCTAGTGTAGAGGTTATGATGCTGCTATACTGAGTTAGCCGGTATAACTTGTTATGCTATGCTATTGTACCTTTAAATAACACAGAGCAGGTAGGACAGATCCAGCCATGTGCTATGGAGCTTGTGTCATTTTCTACCTGTCTGGAAGATGACTCTTGTCACCCTTGCAATATAACTCCTATGCAGCTGCTATGACTGCTAGATGTGCTGCTGCCAGGGGAGAACACACAGCTTTTTAGGCAGTGGCCGTGGTGAAGGATGACTGGGAAGAAATATAGAATTCATTTGCAGGATCACCTTCTACTCACAGCAAATGAGAAGTACATATGGATGTTTTCATTTTTCACGCTATACTGCTGTCCCATGTGGCCCAGGCTTTGTAACTACTGTCAACTCAACAGTCAGTTGGTATTCATTACACCAGAACCAGAGCAAGAATTTCTAAAGACCTTAAGGAAAGCATACTTGGTTTCTCAGGCTAAAGGGAAACTTTAGAAAAGTCCCAAGTGTGGAAAGAAAATGGGGTAAGAATTTTTGACTTTCACTGAGCCCTGTCTACACATACACGTTTCCTGTGTTACTGTATTTTAGAAGGACTTTTGAAACTGATGAGACATGACCTACCCCCACCCTTTCCCAGAGATGTAGTGGAGCTCTGTTTCTCGTAATTCAAGGCTATGGTAATAATACTTGCATCATACGCTCAGTTAAATTACCCTTCCCAGAGGCAGTGCTGCAGCCTGCCCCTCTGGGTACCAGAAAAAGTGCCACCTGTGAGAGAACAGGCGAAACAGATTCTGGTCCAGGCCATCCTTACAAGCCCCAGCTGGTAGGTATTGCTCTTATCAAAAGCATTCAAAGCCCTTTGCTGCAGCCCCTCTGTGGCTAGTCACTCTTATTTACTTGCCAAAGCCGTAAGGTAGAGACAGCAGGACAGAGAGGAGGAAAGGGGCATGGCTGGTGCTGGTGAGTGGCACTGCAAAGGAGCCAGAACATCCCAGAGAGGATGGGAAGGGCAAGTGGGGGTTGCTGGCAGGAGCACATGTGATGCAGGAGTGTAATGGAGAAGAAGCAGCTGGAGACCGTGTTAACAGCAAAAGTGTGGAAATAGAAGGCTGAGATTGCAACAGGGAAACTGAGCCCCAGGTGGGGGAATACTGCCTGGATAGTAAAGCTAGTGAGGGAAGAAACGAAGAGACGAGTGGGATTCCCAAAACAAGAGACGCTCCAGTGGTACGCAGACAAAGGGAGAGAAAGCTGTGGGTTTTATATCCTGACTGTCCCACTCAGGTAAATCACATTCTACCTCTTTTTTTTTCTCTCCGTCATGTGTATGGCAGTCTCTCCTCCCTGACTGCACAGCTCCTGAGTGCTCTGCATTGCCAGGCTATTGCCGTACAATGCCTCAAAGGTGGTACCTTCCTGGGATGGATGATGTCATCTCTGCTAGCAGCACGCTGCCCTCTTTGGTTTGGAAAACATTTTGGAATCCTCTGGGTTGAAAGGTGCAACACCGATGTGTTATTCTCTGCTAAAAGGATATACCTGAGAAAGAATCAATAGTGCAGCCCCAACACATCACTTCTCACATGGGAGGCTCTGGGATCCTGCCCAGTGCGTGTAAAGCATGTATAAATTAATGAATGTATTCATTATTAATAATGACACAAACATATGAAAACCCCTTAAATAAATACTTGAAAGAGTACTAAGCCTACTACCAGAATGAAGTCTATGCATTCTCAGCAGCAAAATGCAGTAGAAAATTGTGGCTGAAAGGAACAGATGTTTAAAAATGAATGCTTTCAGTGTGCTGAACAAAAATATAATTCAAACACAGAAGACATATAGACTGGCTTTCGGTAGCACAACCCCTTGAAATACCTATACAAGTAACCTTGTTTTGGATCAGCAAAGCTTATTCTATTTATTAAATCAATAAGTGTAAAGCCCATAGACTATTTTAGTTATCAGCCTTTTCCAAATTAATATCCCAAGCATTTCTAATCACAACCACCTGATTTCCATTATTTTGACCTCCTTCTTCTTTGGCTGGATCAATAATGTCTGATGTAATAATTTATCAACATATACTAGGAAAATTATTGATTCTACTTGCACGCATTAGCTAGGAGAAAAATATGCCAGGCTCTCCCTTAGTCTGAATGCCTTTCTAGATTTAAATTAAGCTGCATTCGGTATTTGTATGAAGGATATTAGCACTGTATGTAAAACAAATCACTGTAGCTGAAATGGATGTTTTACTTGCTCCAGTTCCCTTGATACTTTTATGGCACCCATCACTGCAATATCTGTTTTTCATACTCTAATTGCTTTGTGAAATCTCTCACTCCTCTGCCTCCCACCCCTGTGCATTGGCACAGCGTACTGCAACGCAGTCTGACACTTTTCATCCAGCCTCTTGGGGAGGCTGAATTTAAGGCCAACTGGAGATTTTATTTAGTTGAGAGATGTACGATATAGGTAGAAAGCTTTCACGTAAATCCTGGATGTTCACAGAAGGTTCAAAAGCTTACGTGTCTGACATGGTATGAGGCAAGATAATATTTGGCCACGATATGTTTTTAGGTGTGGGGTTATTGTTGAAAGTAGTATTTGAAAGAAGACAATGAAGAGAAGCTATATGTTATGTATGTTACAATATGCTGTATTTTCTAACAGTACTTGTCTGAGAACTATCAACTGTAATTCATCTACAAAAACAAACATGTGGAAATATGGCTAATTTAATTTCTTAACAGCTCCGTACTAATATACCTTGGGGGGGGCGGGTGAGGAAGATCAAAATCCTAAAACAATGTGCTGAGTCATTAAGTGGAATGAACCACTAGAACCATTCTTTCCTCCAGCAGCTATAATCTGTCAGCAAATTACTTACCTAAAGCATATGTTGTAATAGCCAACTGTAGTTTCTTTTTCATATCCTTGTGTTTCAGATGAAGTGACTTAAAAATTGCAAGTGTTCTCCCCTTAGATGCAAGAGCATAAATCACGAGTAATACTGAGCGCTCTGCCTCATATTGATTCTTTCGTGAACTAAGCCAGATGGGTTCAGATATGAGCATGATCTAATATTCCCCTTAGCTTGATTTATAGATTTCTTTGTGCATTACCTGACCATAAATGAGTCTTGCATTATTTCTTGTGTGCCTGTCAAATTAAAGAAAAATATTCTCGTTGACCTTTAAACTTGGGAGAAAAAAATGAGTCAGAGACATTGTACTGCATGTATTACAGTGATCTTAGTGCTTACATGCCAATTAAGAGTGTGTGATTATAAAAGAGGTCTAGTAATTTGTGTTGTGTGTAATGATTTCATTTTCCTGTAAAGCACGCAGTAGATACACAGACAGTAGCATAAACTACATTGCAAATAACACTCAAAGAGAGAAAGAGGAGAACAATTTGGCACAATTCATTCCTTAATTTACAAATATGAGCACTGATTGCAAGAACTGAAATGTTTTTCTGGAAGAAAATAATGTTCTTTAAAATGTAGGCACAGCAAGCAGAAATGACTGCCACACAAGGTGTTAATGCCATTCAAGGGAATGAGCATCATGAGGCTGTTGCTGACCCCAGAGACCTCTTCTGTGAATGAGTTTAATATGTATGAAAAATAACGAGCAATGTATCATGAAGCTATCATTAGGGCACAACCCTGGGCTGAGGACTTGCAGCCAAACTCTGGTGAGAGACACTAAGTTTTGTCTGAGCAAAAAGCTCATGCTTAAACTGGAGGGTCTGACCTCAAGGATCCAGCACCTCCTCCCCCAGTTTTCAAGAGTTATTCTAATAAGCCTTTTACCTCCTCTGTATTTATTTGTAATTAATGCTATCAAATCTAGGCATTAGGAGAGAAAATATTTCCATCTTTGCCATTCTTGGTTTTTGACCAGGTGAAGTATGGTAAACATGCTCCGAAAGTGCTCAGCAGACCAAATCCCTGTCATGTTTCTATTCAGGCTGTATCTCTATTCTGTATCTGTATCAGGAGATGACATTTTCAGTAAGAACAAGATTTTAGCTTCTGTCTTCTAAGAAAGCAGTTTTTTAACGAGTCTTTCCATGCTATGTGGGCATGCCACAAAACCTGGCTGGTAGCCCTGGCCTGGGCTTTTCTAGGAGCAGGCAGACCTGTTTCTGTTCTCTGCTCTCTCTTCCAGATACTCCCATGTGTCTGTATCACCTGAAAAATCACTTTTTAGATTCTTCTCCAGCTCAGGTATGTTTAGACTAGCCAACCTGTTCCTACAATTGAAAACAGGGCTTCAGGAACATTAACGTTCCTTTCCACTCTCTTGTTAAGGTCATTGAACTATTGAGTACCCCACTTCCTAGCCTGAGGTCTTCATTATTTTATTCCTAAATGGCTCTGCTGCGGCAAGAAGGCTTTTCGTAACACTTCCAATTGGCCAAAGCTGAAGTGTAGCCAGTGTTTTACATCTGTGCAGGGATGCACCTAAACAGTATCTCTGTTTTGGGGGCCAGTATATTCATGAGAGAGGGTCGTAAGTATAGATTTTCTTTGGTTTGGATGCTTTATTCTAATTCCAGTGGCTGATCCCATTTCTTTATTTTTATTACAGTAAGCTTTCAGTCCCTGAGAACGGGCTCTGTGGTGCTAAAGACACTTTTTATTATATATGAGACTTCAAGTGATAGTCTTTGCCCTGAGGAGCTCACAATAAAAATAAGCAGACAGATAAAGAGATAAAAGACATGATTCAGCATCAGATGTAATTTGCTGTATGAAGCTGATCCAATTGTATTTGAAGGATTTATTTTACAGATGAAGAAACTTAGCCGCAATGAAATGAAATGACTTGCAGAAAATACCACAGAAGTCTATGGAAAAGTAGGAACTAAAATTCTGATCGCCCCATAGCTCCCAGGACAGCCCTTCTCTCTGTAAGTGGGGGGAACTATTTATGCATTATGTGAACACAACTACACGTGCTGTACATCCCAATCTGTGGAAATTATACAGCCCTACACAGTTATGCCATGCAGCAGATTTTTTTTTAATCTCTCTGCTGTGCATAAGCCTGGCACTACCTCTTCTTTCTTCTGTGAGTAGTTCTTATTCAGAGATACTCTTTTGACTTCTAGCGTAAATGGTGCTTTGAAGAGCTATGTTAACTGCGTAAAGACATAGAAAATACACCTCAATTCCCTATTCTGGTCAGTATATTTATATGAAAAGTATTGTGTCAATAAATCAAAATGCAGTGATTGCCATTCCCCTTCCCACGGTGATTTATAATTGTGGATTTACATCTGGCTAAATGACACTGTTCAGACTGTCTGGCTTGCGTGGTGACAACAGCAAGCGCTCCTCTATTTCCTTTTAGAATAGCAATGGAGACTGAGAGTCCCTTCACTTCAAACAATTCGATGAACACATAAAATGAGAGTTAAAATCTTCTGCAAAATACAAAAGTAATAAAGCACAATCAGTGAAACCCTAAATCATAATGACAGTGTTATCCAGTGTCAGCTAGAGACACTGACTGACTACAGTGGAGTTTTAAGTGAAGCATTTCTCTATCTGATAAACAAAAAAAAGAAAAAACAAAACAAGAAGAATAAGAGGAAAGAGGCAGGGAAATAATGTTCAAGAATTTCTTAATAGAATTGATGGATTAACAGCAGAAGAAAACTATCCACCCTCTGGTACTATGGAGTTTTGCTTTGCAGAAAAAAAACAGGACGCTGTAGGATCGAGACATCTTGTTCCCTTTAACAACATTTCTTAGTCTGGGCAGTATAAACATCCACAAGTCACCTTCACATTTATAAACTATAAACATAATTATCTTCAGTTCCCTTTGTTAAACCCACTCAGAAAGGTTTTTTTCTTCAGTTGCCTAGAAAAGCAAATACAGAAGGCTGAGGGCTGGTAGCTTGCTGTTGGTAAGAGCTGGATGATGGTATTCTTATTTGAAAAGTAAAACAACAGACTGACCTGTAAGACCTTTACCATAATGAATAAGATCTTAATAACTGTCTGGTGCTGGAGCTTTGTGCGGGTGTCAGGTGTTCAACTTTTTTCCTGTCCTGAGACTGGTAATGGGCAGCCTGTGAACGTGCTTCAGGCTCAAGGTAGTCCTCAGGCTTCCAGGGAAGGGCAATGCTGTAAGCCATGCATTTCCCGGGAACTCTCCTTTCCCTAAATACACGAGCCCTAAGAATTTGTTCCATACCGAAATACGTCTTGGAAAGACTGAAGATAAGGACAGCAAGCCAAAATTTGCCTCTTAAGTTCATACAGATATTCAACACCTGAGCCATCCAAGCCGAGCATCTTTGCAATCCAAGATACTCTGCAGAGGGAATATGATATGCCCTGTAGATATCTTTGCACGAGAGAGGAATGCTGCTATTTTGCTGGACACATACTGCCCCTTATAAGGCAGTGAGGAGGTGAACTAAGTTGAGCTTTTTGGTAGTATCCATCACTACAGTCAAAGCATTAAATCCTTCTTCTTGTCCAGTGGTTTATTCCATAATAGAAACATAGATAGTAGTGACAGAGAAAATCACTTGGGCCATCTAGTTTATCCTTTGCTGGGAGAAAGATTGTTTCTTGCATTTGTTGTCTTTGCAGACAATACCTCACCCAAAATTACCACCTGACCTAAAGACTGACAGAGAAATGGAATATTACCAGGACAAACCATGCTCGGGTGCCTGGTTTGTTGTTAGTGTAGCAGCACAGAATGAGATCAGGGTGCAGCTTACAAGATGAAGGGGCGGGGTGGGGAGAACTGTAAACCTTCCTCCTGCCCAGGGATACCAGCTCAGGGGAGATGCTGAGGGAAGGAACAGGAGAAAACGCAGCGTTACGTGTCTGTGAACAGTACTGTCCTAAGGGGGTGCTAATCTGTGAAAACAGTTGGGAATCACTGGAAAAGGAATAAATGCAGTAGTGGTCTCTAGGGAGCTCCTAAAGGACTCTCCTCCCCTGATCCAGGGGATTCGCTGGGAAAGGACTGGGAGTCCTTTTCTTCCCTCTCCCTTTTCCCTGCAGGACTCAGGAAAGAAGTCACACTACAGTGTTGATCTCTTTTCTTTCTGAAGGTGTAAAGGGGATTATGTGCCACAAGGCTCTGTACAACAGCTGGAAGCTACAGTTGCTCCTTAGCACCAGACCCTCAAAGACGTGATTTTGTAATGTCAGCAATGGTTTTTCAGGGCTTTATGCATCCTCTTATACCACAGGTTATGATTTAATTTCCAGCAGGTGTTTGCTTTCATAACATTCAAGGTGACTCTAGGACAAGACCTAGGGCAGTGAGAGGGAAAAGCAAGGCTTTGCCATGCTTTGACTGATCCAAGGTCCAGGCCATGGGGAAACTCGTAAAATACCCTGTCCCTGCCACCGGGAATTGCTGCAAACTGTTCCCCTGTCCTCCTAGGTCTCCTTGAAAGGAGACTTTCACGGCCGGGCAGCTTCCTGTTCTCCACTTCGTGAACCCCTTGCGGCACGGATGGCAGGTCTCCTTTCAGCTCATCTGGTTCCTTCTCACTCCTGCATTCAAGTCTCAGCTCTTGCTCTCAAATTTACACCTTCTCCTTGCACGCTTTTCCCACCTTTGCCTCACGTCTGTTGCCTCACCAGAGCTTCTGGGCAGCCCCGCTCCCTCTTTTCTTGCCTTTAGCGGTTGCACGTTGTGCTGTCTTTGGCTGACTTTTATTTCGTGTATTTTGCAGTCTGGGAGGAGATACAGAACTGACTATGCTGAGAGCAATGTCCAGTGACAGGAGGTCAGGAAAAGCAAAACCAGTGAATGGATTGGTGTCTCACCATGGACCGTGTGCTCAGGTTCTCCCTGCCCTCCTTCACCCCTGCCCTTCACCCCTTCTGCTCAGCAAGCAAAGAGCAGAGCCGTTCCCCGGGTTTCGGACCAGGGCTCGTGCTGGGGCCCCAGTCCGTGCTTCTGCTCCAGCTTGCCCAGGCTAAGCCATCCCTGTCATCTGCTGAAGGATGACAAAGACCTTAGTACTCTTATTGCACAAAGAACTGGGCTGGGCAGTTTTTTAAACAATAAATTGAGAAAACAGTGATATTTCAGCCCAAACAGGGTGGAGATGGAGATAAGAGGTTCATGTTCTTGGGGACGGAGAGGAAATGCTGCTTTCCAGATAAGCTTATTTTGCTTATGTTTCATCACAGGGTTTTACTTTTCCTTTCTGAGTGCTGCCAGAGCACAGGGACAAAAGACAAAAGGTACTTTGGTACACTGTTGTATTTAGAACAGCCACAAAAAATAAGAATCCAAATCATATCCAGCCTATCATGTGATTACATGGCGAACTTGCATAGCCAGAGATCCTCTGTGCCACGCTCAGCCCTTGACAGAGCTCTCGCAAGCAATGTGAATGATGAGCTCCTATTTAGGAACTGACAAATTTGTGTGGATCAATGATTATTAAAAAGAAAATGTCATTAAAGAGGACAGTTTGGTGCCCTATCATCCAGGAACTGTCAATGTCTCTGCTGGGAAAATTAAAATAAAGTCATCTTACAATGCGTATTTCAAACATTTTTAATTTTATTTTAATTAACTAAAAGACAGAAGCAGCAGCCTATTTCCAGGGTGCATTTTGGTGTCCATTAAAAACACTGATCCTCTCAAAGGTAGGAGATTATAACTTCTTGTAACTCTTGCTAAAGCTTGCTGGGGTCTTTCATTTACGAAATGTTTGTAAATTGAACTGGATGTTTTGGGTTTTTTTAAATGAGGGTAGCGAGTGACTAAACATCTTACAAATTACTCTAAATTTAAAATGTACCCCAGATGTTTTATTTTGGCACTTGTAAGCAAAAAAAGACCTTTGTATTGGAAATAATTTTTAATTTTGAAGACTTCTGTTTCAGTGATAAAAATGAAACAGTCACTTGTCTTTTAGACATACCTGAAGCAATTCTTCTCCCCATTAATTTTGGTTCAACTACTGAACAGAAAAATTAATTATTCAGAGTGTTCAATTCTTCTCGCAGGAACGAGCCCTGCAGATGTTAGCAGTCCACTTCGTATTGCCATGTGAAACCTGTCATGGCTGTGCTGAAACAGAGAGAGGTGAAGTGCTAGTGAAGTCAGCAGTATTGCTGAGAATAAATACCTGTACAGTATGAAGACGGGAGATCTTTTCGGAAGTTTGCCATGTCCTATATGACAGCAGTCCTCATACACATTGCTATTATTACTTATTGGAGGAGTTTTTTCAATAAACCAATGTAGAACTAAGAATTAGTTGTTTTAAACACAGTATTATTACTGCAGGTATTTTTCTTCTCATGGTCTTTCAGAACTGAGACCCTAATTGCAAAGCCAGTACAAGCCTGGGACAAAATGAGACAGTTGTTTCGAACAATAAGGAACTAAGTAAAACCAAAGGACTGGTACAGAGTGATGGGGAAGTACACGGAAGAAGCTGGAGAAGTACTGGTTAGTTTGATAGATTGTTCTGTCTTGCAAGGGACATCATTAGTGTCAGGTTCTACACAGGCATCAGAGTGAATGGGAGATGTGCAGAAACCTAATCCTGGGCACATCCACAGAGCCACACATGCTACAGTGTCGGAAGCTTTTTCCATCTTGCAGTACTTTGACTTTGTTAGAAATCTTAATATGGCCTAATTTTACAAATGTAGGTTCAAACTTCTCCCTTCATCTCAACCTTCCTGTTGCTCTGGGGGAGCTGTAATTTTTCCCCATACAAAGGTCTCGCTCCCAGGCACGCTCTACTTTTCCACGATGTGATACAACCTTTTCCTGAGACTTTCTGCTTTTTATATTTGTCATTTGCAGATTTGTTAGAATCTTTAGAAGCAGCAGCAAGCTGAAAAGAGGCAGTGCTGCGTGGTGGAGCCCAGTGCCGGCTGAGCCACGGGCTTTGCTGGGGACAGCTCGGGGCAGGGTGGGCTGGGACCTGCGGCTCCTGTGGGGCACTCGGCTGATGAGCTGAGCTGAGAGGTTGCAAGGAGAGGCAGTGCAGCCAAATCATAGTACCCAGGTTAGATCAAAAACATCTAGATGGAGCATTTCTACTTTCCCAAAATTGAATTTCCTTCCCAAGAATTTTGTATTTCATGACAAGTTTTAAAACTGAAACTTTTAATCTTAAATGAAACCAAAATTAGATTTTTCCGTAGGACAGAAATTAATATTTCAGCAATAAAGCAGAGGAAACCATGCTAAATGGAGAAACTGCATGGCTGAGAGCAGGTAGCTAATTTTACTTTCCAAAATGGCAGACAAAGAGGCCGTTACACGGGGCACCGGCATAATCCTGAGGACAACCCTTCCTCCCGTGCAAGCACCTGCCCTGCGCAGAACGCTGCACACAACTCGCGCAAGAGTGTTGCAGCTAACAAAAACTGACCTTAGGAGTATTTACTGTCAGTTGCCTTCTTTAGCCTTACTGCCTTCTGTTTGTAACTCGGCAGCGAAATGGAGAGTTATTTGGTATATTTTAATTTGCAAAATTAAATTTGGAGAGGAGAGAGATATTTCATAAAGTAAACCAATACAAACAAAAATAGCCCCACTGGGTAAGAAAATACAGATAACTGGGGGAAGTGCATGTAAAGCCATATAAATAATGGCTGTGTAAAACCATGGTGCTGTGTGTTTCTAGTAGGCAACCTTCAAAAGAAGAAGATGAAAACAAAGGAGGGCAATGATACGTGGATTAGAGAACATAACGTGAAGAAGCTGAGAAAGCTAAATTCATAGAGTCCAGTGAAAGAGATGGCTCAGGGGGAACATGATCACAGTCTATAAATACCTTCAAGGTAACAATAGAAATGAAGGGAGGGAATTATTCACAGACTCGGAAAATTGTAGGCCAGGGAGCAATGGCCTCAAGCTAAGAAAGAAAAAGTTTAGGTGAGATATTGGGGGGGAAAAAGAAGCCCTGACAAAAGAAAGCGACAGGGCAGTTTAATAGCCGAACAGGGAGAGTGCCCAGTGTAGCGTAACTGCCAGATTTATGCAACCAGTGAGATGGCATATTGCAGGCAAAAAAGAGGGAGAGGCTTTAATCAGGCACACAAGAGACAGATCATATTGAAAGAGCACTACTTGGTCTCACGGGCCATGCTCCAGGTCATATAGTGCTACGTGGAATTACAAGGCAGAGCTGCTTCTCTGAACCAGCCCAGCTATCAATCATATATTTCCCTTATCCATCATGCATCCCCCACATCCAAACATGGATGAATTCTATGTTGTCCCCCTCTTACCAACTTCTGCTTTCCGTCCGGCTGACAGAGATGTCAGAACTGCAGGAAGAAGGAGCAGTTCTTACTAAGGCAAGTCCAGCCAAGAGGGCTGCTGATATGATGGATTATAGAAGGAAATCTCAAAGTCACTTAAGGATGAGGAGCTGGAAGTTTGCATGAATAATACCAGTAATCACATAAAAAACTCTCTGCAACACTGAAAAGTTGGAAGAAATTGCTGCCTCTGCTCAGAGCACCTCAAAAGCCAACTCTGGTCTCCACTGAAGAATGAGGAGATTTCCAGGGCTGAGCGGGACTTCTTGAAGAGAAGGCTCTTCCTGGAGGAAACGAGTAGGACCCTATGAGCTCTGGTGGTGAGTCCCCACTGCGCAAGCTCTCCCCACTACTTCTCTTTGTCCTAGAAATGCAAGAGAATGGGGTCAGCCAGGTCTGAGACAGGCGGATATTAATTCTCAAACATGTGGGAGAAAGGTGTTTCTGACGCATGCCTAGCACGCTTCATAAGGTGTGCTAATAATAAATGACAGCAAGTTCACAGTCCAGAAGATACCTTGGAGTTTGGTTGCTCGGAGGAGTGTGGGAGGAAGCAGAAAGGTTGTTGCTACCCACGGGCACGGGGCTCCCGCTGCGAAATGATACACGATTATCACAGAGCTCGCTGTTGGTTGGCATCTAGTCAAACTCCTGGGTACACAGCAACCAGTACCCAGGATGGTTTATGGCACAATTACAGAGCTACTGCCAAAATAAATACTCAGTGTACAGCACAGAAACCTCTTGTATAGAAACCTTTCATAAATACTGCCCGTCGCGCTTTCCCTTTGGGGAACCACAGCAAAGGTACCTGCACACCCAGCACTGCTACGGTCTACGGGCCTGTCCACAAAGCCCACTGTGGGCACTGCCCCTAACTTACCAGAGCAGAGAAGTCTTTTTGCATGACGCCCCCCTCTCGGTGCTTTTTTTACAATGAAGTACCCACAGAGCATCACCGCGTGACTGCTCGGCAGCTGCCACCGGTGCTTGCAGGACTCGGGGGCAAACCAAGGGCTGCAGCACATTGTGCAAAAGCAAATAGGAGACACTAAATGTGAGCCTGCTGCATCTTTAATGCTAGCCCAGAAAAATCATTGGAGTAGCAACACCGTATCTGAAACAATTTTGTACTGTTTTAATAGTGCAAATTTTAATTTTATTATTAGCAAAACAGAAAAACCTAATGAATCTGTGCTGAAGTTCTCCAGTTGAGAGTCACCACTTTTTAGACTAATGCAGATAGCTGATGAATGTGTTGTCAGTGGTATCTTAGTGGCGAGCATCTTGCAGAGGGAGTTATCTTGGTTTCATTGGTTTCTTGTTTACAAAGAACTACTTAACGTAAGGATTCTCTGATGTTTTCACAACAGATGCTAGTAGAAGCATTTCAAAAGAGATCTATGTGAAGTTGGGGGTACAACGGGGTTACAGAGAAGGTTCGTTTACGGTAAATGCTAATTGCTAAAAATATCAGACACAATACTTCGAAGACGAAAAACAATGATAAGTTGTGCTTTTCTTTGGTTTTAAAGCTAAATCTCTATCAATTGCTGTGCTGAAAATCCCTGACAAATACTCGTGAAAAAACAAATCTAAAAGACTTTTGAAATAATGATTTTAAAAGTCACCCTTTTTTATTAGAAAAGTATTCCTTATCCTAAGGAATACAAACAAGTATTTCTAGAAGATATGTCCTTGAAAAATCTGGAAAAAATAAAGGAACGAAAAAGGCTGCATGGGTCTGCTGCACCTTCCCCAAAGTTGCTTTTGTTCAATAACTTTGTTAAAACAATCCACAGTTACACACAAAAGCTCAAATGATCATATTTCTGAGTAGCTATTTAACTGAAGGGAACTACAGTAATTCTAAAGACGTATCTCTGTTACAGCCTATAATGAATGTAATCTTCAAGGGGCAATAACTTTTCTCAATTAGACAATTTTTCTGTTAGAAATGGCGTATGTTACAATCTGGGTTGTCAGCTCCTCTGGCCATGGACACACACGTTTCTCAGTAAAGCATTTTAGGCACCCCCAGTATACTATCAGCGAGATCAGTAATAATGTCACAACATTTTTTTTTTTTAATCTCATGTTAACATAATCTGTCAAGTTATTTTTCCAATATAAATATATAGGGTACAACAGCTGTTTGGCGATCTCCAATTAGAGCTGTTCTGCGGCCATCTCTACAGAAAATGCTTTTGGCTAACATAATTTAAACCTCTTCTGTTAATTCATTTCATGCTTTGAAGTGAGCTAATAATTTCTGTCATTCAAGAACAATGTTCTGTGATTTGCTCCTGTTAGTAAAAGCGAGGAAACGAGTGCTCCCCTCAGCTCCCTGCGCCCCGCCGCCCGAGTGCCGGAGCCCCGGTGATCTGCTGCCCTCGGCTCACCCGGGGCTGCCCGGCTGCGGGGCTGTGCTGCCTGGGAAGGGGGCGAGGACTCCGGATGGTGTTTTTACAAAGAGTGCAAGCGGCCAGGGGAACTTCAGAGTTAGGTCCCAAGGTCACAGCCAAAATCGGGAAGGAGAACTACAAATTACAAAGCGCTGGACTGCAGCCAAGCCCATGGGAAGCTGCATTTAGCATATCATTCTCTAAGCAGCAGGATGAAACCTTAACTCTCTTTCAGACAGAATTTGAATGGAATTTGTTATAAGAACACTCTGATTGAAATATCACCAACTGACTTTCCATGACAACTTGGAAACAGCTTGCAATCACGGGGGGGTCCTCTTCCAACCAGCCCAAAATGATGATGAAGATGGTGATAGAGCCCTATCAAATATTTATGAAAACCAGATGAATTTCTAGCATCAGCTAGCGACATGCTGATACTATAACAAAGACCTCAGATAAACTCCTGACATTAACCTAAGCTCAGATTTCGCCCAGTGTAAATCAAAGGTTGAACAAGCTATTCCTGGTATTTTGAAGCAAAAATGCTGCAGCGGAGGTTAATAGCAATGTAGTTAGAACAATACGGTGCAGGTAAGCATGATGATTTATTACTTGTAGATACTATTTACACAGTGCCGTCAGTGCTGTAGACCTCCTCTGTAAGGTGCAGAATTAGAAGAACTTCATGCGAGCTATAGGCTCCATGGGCAGCGGCTCCCATGTGTTACATACATAGACAACATCTAATGCCGTGGGGATATGCTGAGTCCTCCAGAAGTTGCAGCCTACACAAGACAATATGGCCAGTGCTATTCCAAAGCATTAACAAAATATAGTTTTTATGAGAAGAGGATGAATTAATTATTTTAAGGATGCAAAAGTTACTTTAGATTTTAAATGTTAAAAAAAATACAAAAAAGAAATGGTCTATGTAAATTTTCTGTATCACAATCGTAAAACCTCTGCCTCTGCATCTCACTGTCACGCCATTACCTCCGAGACCCTTATTTAAAGATGTGAGATAATATTATTGTCAGTCTCTGTGAGAAGAGGGGCAGCTTGAAAGCAAATCCCTTTTCCCTTGTCTGCAAAGGAAGAATACTGGCATTAAGTGCTGAGACAGCTGCTATCCTTCCGTCTTGGCACTAAGTTAGGTGACGGAAAGCAGTGAAGATATGCTGGAGAGTTTGGGGAGGGCTGCGTAAAGGCAGGCAAGAGTAGTAATTTATTGGACAGCAGCTTCCTCAGATGGACCGTACAGCCGTAACTAGTAAGTATATGTGAACTGTTTTGTTAGTAAGTTATAACTGATCCTCTAAAACACTGTCGCAGGGCTTTGTGCCCAGGGAAGGTACTATTAGCAGGAAATGCTAAAGTGTGTTCTGAATAGCTGTTGTGGAGAAAAGCCAGAAAAGAAGTAAATCAGCTTCTGTACTTGGAGAGTTGGCTTTTTGGATGCGAGTGTCATAAAGTCTACTTTTGGGGAAAGCTGAAAAAAAGCATCTAAGTATTGTAAAACGTCGCAGAGATGGCAGGGAATGAACTTTCCCCAGCACTGGTGGATGTGGAAGTCTGTGTTGGATGGACTAAGTTCTGGAGTGGGAGATGCAAGGATGAAATAATAGTTGGTCATGCTCTGTTTTAGACCCCGATGCCGTGATACCTTCCAGATGAACAGGTTTTGGTCACTGCAGATTAGGACAGGATTATCTCTTCTCTCACTTGAGAAACCAGGCAAATACATTTCTGCTGCAAGAAAGGAAGGGCTGTGATCTGTAAGTACTCCTTTCTCTGAGCCTTTGGCATCTGCTAAAATGAAGAAAATAACTGCTCTTCTGAGCTGCGACACAAAGAAGATTCACGGCATCCTCCCATGTATGTGCCTGCAGATTCATATGTTGTATTGACCGGGATGCTACTTCTACAATTTCTTCCTTTATTTGATAGATCTTTTCACAAATGGATTTTGTGATCCCTAGGAAATGAGATGTCCAAAGGTTCACAAAACAACAATTTTTGCAGTTTTTTGCCAAATGAGAGAGCAATGTAGTTTTCATCCCTTATGCACTAGTCTAACTTGTGATGCACCCCTTAGATTTCTGAATTTATTCTACTAATTCAGCTCATACTGATTTATATCCTTTAAGCAGATCAAGCAGCTCATGCAAAAAACCCTGGTAAAGTATAAATTAAATAATTATTTATGTAAGCTCTTCCATTAATGAACTTAAAAGCAACAGAAAAATTAATTTATCATCTTTGAGCTAAGAAGTATCCCCATTTCAGGATATAAAAATGAAGGCATACTAAATCAAATATTCAAACATAGGTGCCTAAACTTAAACATCTAAATATACATGTCACTAGCTAACTACTGCTTTGATTCTCCTGACTCAGAAGGGGATCATTTTTGCATTTGAGGGTCACACTGAATAGAATGAGAAACCACCATTTCTCAAACTATTTCTGTGCAGGTACTAAAGTGACCCAAACTTAAAAACCAGGGTCTCCTGTGGCTTTGGCTCAAATTAGCAACTACTAAAAAACAAAGCAACTTTCATTTAGCTCCTAGCCATAAGCGGGTGTCAGATTGCAGGCGTTCAAGTTCAAAAACCACTCAGAAAGTTTATGTAACTGGTCCTGCCACCTTTCCCAACATGAGTAATTACGGCTCTCTCAACAAGTGTCATTTACTTACATTAACTGACTTTCATGAGGTTGGTTACTGTATGAATGGAGGTTGGAAGATCCGGCCCTAGGAGATTTTATCGTGGTCGTGCTGAAGACAGAGACCAGCCCCCCCGCCTGCCTTCTGCCTTCATCACAGGCGCAACCTGCAGCCCGTCCTCCCTGGGAGGAGCAAGGACTCGCACCTCCCAGTGAGTGGGGCTGCTTGCTGGTGGAGAGGGAAAGATCATTTATGGATGCTGTGATACACATTTCAAATTAAGTATTTTAAGGGAGGTGCAATAATAGTCAGGCCTGCATATTTAATGGGCCTTGAGCTATAAAGATGCTCAAAAAGTGCCTAGTTAATATCGGTTTGACAGTGAATTGGCACGGTGCTGAGCTCCGATGCATCAAATTAGCATCGATCCACAAAATGTTACTGAAAGGTTTGTTACATCTGCCAAGTTTTGAAATCAATTCGGGAGAAGAGGGCCTCTCCCCCCACCCCGCCTTTTTTAAAGTCCTTTCTCATTCCCTACCAGGAGTCCAAGGGCATTCCTTCAGAACCGCTTTACAAATGTTCATTCTTTTCAAACTTTGTTTACCCATCCTCATTCTAGAGTGATCAATTCCTCTCCGGGTGTTTCTTCGGGGTACCATTTTAAATCCTCTCCCGCTCGCTCTGGGTCAGGAGGAGCAGAGCTGTGACCCCGCGGTGCCCAGCCAAGGTTCAGCTGGGCTCTGTGCAGATGAGGTGTGTTGGATGTTCTGGGTTGCAGGTGCTCCGCCGCCTCCAGCCGATGGCTAATAACTTCCAGGTGGGATTTGAAGGAACTGGCACTGGCCCCATTACATTCCCTTATGGCTTCGGTCCTGGCAACTTCAGCAGCTTCCCCTCTCTCTGCGTGGTACTAAAACAGCTGCGCTCCGCGGACCCGACTACGCTGGAACACCCTCAATAAACAGGAAAGCTGGCACGCTCTGCTCTCTGAAGGGTTCATGACTCCGCTGCAGTTTCAGCTCCGTCTGCCAGCGCTGGGGTTTGTTAACCTTCCTGGCAGCCTGCAAAGCCACTCTGCTCTGGGGTGCGCTGCTGGGGGACTGGCAGAGGCTGGCCCACAGTCTGCCACAGAGGGGAAGAGTTTGAAGGAAGCTTACGCTGCTGGAGGAGGCTCGTCCTGGTTGGTATTAGCTCACTTTGCTTGCATTTCGCTCTGTGGATTTTCAATAACTATGATAGAAGAGTGTACATTGAAACAAAAGAATTATGATATAATGGTGACATTTTTCTCCCGAATTTTTATCTTTGTCTAAGCAAGGATACAAATGGTAGAGTAAGGCTCCACTGTCTAATCATAGAGCTTTCCTTGAAAACATGCTATAACAGCTATTGAAATGTTTTGCCAGCAAAAGTCACGTAACAGCACCTGGGAGAGAGGCTCATGACATTGGTTTTTATTCCTTGAAAGAATGGAAATTGGGTGGCTTTCAGAAGAAAGCCATTGAATGGGCTGATTAATGGTTGCTTGCTACTAGGGATGCATGCTGTGGCGTGGTTACCATGATGTGGCACACGCCAGCACCTAACGGCTCCAAAAGTGGCGTTGCCAGACCTGGGAGGTTGTCCCCAGCATGTGTGCTGCAACAGTACCCCCCCTTGTTCCAACCTTTCTCAGCCATCCTCCCACTCTGCTCTTCACCAGTGGGGTCACGCTGTGAAGACAGGGCCCTGCCATCCCCCGACTTGCTCTTCTCACGGCATGTACCCCACCGCTGAAGCCACGGCTCCAGGTTTCAGTGGTGGCCCTGGGAGTGGAGGCTGCGCCTGCAGAACACCTCCCTGTGGAATGGCTGCTCCAACGCCTGTTGGACCGCCATGGTTGTGCCTCCTGGAGACGGAAGACTCCCGGAAGCATCCGTGGGACCTCGTTTGTTTGTGGTTGTCCCCACCAGCTCCCACTCAGCATCAGAAACAGGAGAAGGCTGAAGGTGTTGCTCCTGTGGCTCAGCTGAAGCCAGGGAGAAACGTCGGCTGCTGTGTGATGACTAAAGCTCACATGCTTATTACTTTTATCAGTTAGAGCTCTTAATCACGTTGTGCTGTTTCATCCTATAACATGAATTCACTTCAAGCTGTGAAATTCACCATTTTTGCCATGACTAATTTGTGAAATCTGCCACCTTCCTTCGTGGTTCGCTTTGTGCCCTAGTTAGGCATCATCTGTCTGACGAGGGAAATGTGCGATTTGTTTCTTGCAGTTGAGCCAATGCAATTTCATTCCCCTCCTTTCTCCTCTTTGCACTCAACTGTGATTTAATTGTCACTTTTGCCTTTTGATGCGACGGGGACGGAGCGGTGTGGAAGCCGTCTCTGCAGGGGTTTGCACGCAGTGGGTCCTGGCTTTCCTCCTCTACGTAACGTGTGGGTAGGGCTCAGTCTTGCGTCGGTGGGATTCAACCTGAGGCTTTAACCCTGGCTTTGGTTAAAACTGCTTAGGTCTATTATATTATGTTTACCATCTTATTACATTTCTCCCAGCCTGGCTGCTGCAATATTTTGGAAATCATTTCCCACCTGCCTTGCCAGTGCCTTGTTTCATGATACATTCATCTGTTACTCTTTATATTGAATGTTGCTGGCATTACTAAATGCTATAAATGTACCCAGTATACCATAAAAATACATAAGCAGCTGACTGGTCTTGCCTACAAGAAATACTATTAATCTTTCATTTTTCACATGCTCTGGGCAAGATCCAGAGGGTGCTCGAGGAACATCTCATAACCAAATCGGGTCCTAAATTCTGATTTTCTCAGTGATTGGTTAATGTCTAAAAATATTTTCCCACACTCTTAATGTCTTAATTGTTCTTTGAAGACATTGCCAGCTCATGCATCCTTTTACCCATAAAGTACATCCTCTTACAAACCCAGTGAAATATTATTTTAGTATTTCTGTCACTGAAATACAGTGATAAATGGTCATCTTTTAAGATCAGTGGGAACAGTATAATGGACGTGCAGGAGAGCTTATCGACTTGCTCTTGCCAAAATGGAGTCCTGCCATGAAGTTCAAAGGGATCGCGAGCTGCCCTGGATACTCCTCATGCTTCGAATAGTCCTTTCTAATGGTAAAGCTTATGGGTTTGTGCTACACAGAGTTTTATGAGATAATGATAAGAGAAAAAAAGAAACCTTCTTTCCTAGCTCTACTCATTTTCACCAGAACTTTCCTTTCCATCTCTCTCTTCCTGTATTCTGCCTTTTTTTTACCAGTTTCACTCAGTCTAAGTTAATCACCTCCCTGTCTGAAATGCAATCATGTAAATAAGATCAGCATCACCATTTCTATTAACAGATAAACAAATGGACAAATCTCTGGGAATCGCTGGCTGTAATTAACCCTTGATCCAAAATCTGGAGGAGGAGGAGGAGGTTCAGGAATGTCCCATGAGCGCGTTCGTTACTTTGTCCAGCTACGGGAAAACCTATGGGCCTGATCCTTCTTCTGCTCATACAGTTGATAAAATTTCTTTGAATGACTCTGAGAGCAGGATTATGCCTGGTGCTCAGCAACGCTGTGCTGTTCTCTGTATCTGCTGCATTTAGCACAGGAGTCCTGCAGCCATACTAGCCCAAGCTATTTACTTACCACCACTGTGGACTAATCAGATGGCAATAAAAGCTTTTTCTGTGCCATCCTGTTTGTGATCAGCAGAAACATAAAAAGCATGTTAGCAAATTGATTTTTGGCATTAATTGTGAGCAAAGAGCATTATACTGAGTCCAGATAGGGTTTGTTTGTTGGCGGTTTTTTTCAGGCAGAAAAATTCTGGTTTAGTATTTTAAAAGTGATTCTGGAAGATGCTGAGCTAAGCCCAGTGGACATATTTTTCAAATACCATAAGGCAAAGAGTAGTTACTGAATCTCCTCAGTCTTATTAGCTTACATAAACATAAAAATTTGAATAATATTAAAAAAGCTAAATTCTCCAGATAATCCATAATCAGTAAATGTTCATTACTGAGATGTAGCAAATATGCATGAGATTTCCCCAGTGACATTTTGGTTACGTGATTTAAAAGGCGTAGCAAAACCCTCCTCCACGCGGGGTCGGGCAGATACTTCCACAGGCTCCAGAGGTCACTCGGCCACAGCTCAGACCTTCCTGGTCCCCTTCAGGAGCGAGCAGGAGAAAATCAGAATTCACTGTCTCATTTTACAGCTCTGGTGATTTATAAATAAGTCATCCCCACACGATGATTGATGTCTCCATATAAATAATTAAGTCTTGACCTTATGTTATGACACTTGCTAAATTTTTTGGCACTTGAAACCAGCGCTCAGGAGAGATCCTTGACACCAGATAAATAAAGGTGGGACTAGATTGGGGGGGGGGTGTCAGCAGGTTTTTATTCACCCTCATTTTGTTCTGTGTGATTCCATCAGCTAATTGATGATGATGATTATTAATCTCCATTGCCATCTACTCTATGGATTTAATTCCAGCCTGTGATTGCTGTTGGGAAGTTTGCTTCATTAAAAGCAGACTTTGGTTAGATTTCCAGTAGCCACAGTTTCCCAGAGCTCCCCCAAATCGCTGTGTGACTTTGCCTGCGCACTTTACACCTATTTTTGTTTGCGATCTACTTTGCTCAGTAGCAGAGCTCCAGTGGCCCGGGTGACGCTGCCATTCTGTTCAACCAAGCTAGGTAGCAGGTGTCAGCAAAAGTTTAATTTGGAAGCTCATGAATTCAAAAGAAGAGCTTAACGGCTATCCCCGACACAGAGAGCGGCTGTGGCCTGCTCCTGGAAAAGAGAAAATCCCAGGGACATGGAAGGAATTGATGAGACGCTAGGCTTCTGACAAAATGAAATCTTCTTGGGGTAAACTGGGGATAGCTTTCTCATCAAATGGTGAGCATCATTAACAAACACAATGGATTTAGCAATTGCATTTCCGATTTTCACTTCTGAGACCGTTCAGGTTTATCTTTCATCCTCCCTCACTGGTACTGTACATACAGTCTATTCCCTGAAGAGCTGCAACTTCTAAATCTTGCAATAAAACACAAGCATTTCAGGGTAAACGTCTAACATAAAGAAAATGAGCATCTCTGGGTTTTTTTTAAGCATGTTAATCTGCACACAGCGCAAGTCGGCTACAGACAGAAAGCAGCATTATAACACGATACAATAAGGGGCTTTCCTAACCCCCCATAACGCTTAAGAAAATAACGACTGGGTACCGCCCTGCCCCGGCTCCGTCGCACCCAGCACCGGGGAATCCCCGATGTCGGCGAGGGACCCGGTCGCCCGGCACACCGGTGCTAGCACACTTGTGCGGAACTGCTCGTGGCTGCGTGTTCGTCGTGTTTGGCCTGTGTACGTTTCTAAGGGTTGAGCGAGACGAAGGGCGGCATTGCAAGGTCCGGGTTGCCGGTACCAGCGGGCAGGGGCAGGCGGGGTTGCGGCGGAGCACCCGAAAGCTCCTGCCCAGCAGCCGAACTCGAGAGAGGAGGGAGCGCCTCGGAGCCCGCGGCTGCGTGCGCGCAGGCTGAACTCCGGGTGAACTGGGTTCCCGGCCCGGGGAGACGCCGGCGTTTATCACCTCGTTGCCCTTGGATCACGTTATTTTCCTTGCAGGAGCCCAAGGCGGACCCGCACCCGCGAGCACCCAGACGCCGGCTCCTTCCCTCCCCTGAAGCTGGGGTCCCGGG